>NC_081553.1:219068458-219135958 GCF_963082655.1 Stomoxys calcitrans
CCATGACGTGAATGAACCAACGTAGCCAACACCTCAACTTTATCCTTCATAGATTAGAGCAGTTCAGCCCCCGAATATACCCACTTGCCATCTTGGCAAGACCATCGCCCATTGATTTAATGCCATACCCACGCCGTGAGTGACATAAAATATAACTGCCCTTAGAGCCCGCGAATACACCCGGGACCAACGTAGCCAGCACTTCGCCTTTGTATTTCAGACATAAGTTCCACTGAGCCCGAAAACACACCAACGTGCCATCTGTCCACGACCATCGTCCAGTGATTAAGTGTCGTACCCACGCCTCCGAGACAAAAGTAGCCACCACCCCGCCTTTGTTCTTCAGGCATAAGATCTGCTAATCCCGCGACCATCATCACCTCGTGATTTAGAGCTGTATCCACGCCGTGAGTGATCCACGTCTCCGTGACCAATGTAGTCAGCATCTCGCCTTATTTTCTTCAGACATTAGTGCCACTTAGCCCGCGAATCTAACCGCGTGCTATCTGTCCACCACCATCACTCCGTGATTTTGTGCCGTATCAACGCCATGAGTGAAGCACATCGCCGAGACCAACGTAGCCAGCACCTAGCCTTTGTCCTTCTTATATAAGAGCCGATAAGCCAGCGAACACGCACCCGTGACATTTGTCAACCATCGCTACACCGTGACCGAGTGACCCATCACCGTCGTGAATGAATCACGTTTCCGTGGTACCCCTAGCGAGCGACCCGCCTTTGTCCTTCAGACATAAGAGCCGTTTAGCCCTCGAACGCACATTTGTGCCATTGGCCTGCGACCGCCACACCATGACTTGGTGTCATATCCACATCGTGAGTGAATCACGTCACCGGGATTTATATAGCCAGCCCGTTGATCTCTGACTAAAATTTGAGTCTGATCTGAAAACTCCTAGATTAAGTACTGACTACTAAATAAATCCTATTAAAGCAAATATAAAAGCCATTTTCTCTCTCTGTCACTGACACAAAAAAATTTCTGTGTCTGACCTTGCCCCCGGTAAGCTGTACCCCAGCAACCAGAGGTAAATTCGTCGTAACAGTAGCTACGTCCAAATATATTGGTTGCCCAAAAAGTAATTGCGGATTTTTCATATAGTCGGCGTTGACAAATTTTTTCACAGCTTGTGACTCTGTAATTGCATTCTTTCTTCTGTCAGTTATCAGCTGTTACTTTTAGCTTGCTTTAGAAAAAAAGTGTAAAAAAAGTATATTTGATTAAAGTTCATTCTAAGTTTTATTAAAACTGTTTTTACTTTCTTTTAAAAAATCCGCAATTACTTTTTGGGCAACCCAATAGTCTAATATGCAATGTAATTGACATGGATTACGAAGGGTTTGACAAATCACTATAACGAATTTCGGCGAAATTAAATACTCACCGCACCTTTAAAGGGATTAAGACACAAAATCTGAGGATCGGGTTAGCATTTAAGAAATATGGTCTGATTTGGCCCGGTTAATAGCTTAACAAGTGTATAGGCAAGGCAAAATTTTGCCATCTCAATGACTTTATTTGGTTGCAGCATGGTAACAATAAATTGTCGGACAAACGAACATATCTCCACCCTGAAATAGTGAATATTAAAATATGCGCCCATTCTACGGCAATAGAAGCGTAAGCTTCTTACCTCCAAGGACCTTAAGGACTAGCAAAACCACGCTTTTTATACCCTCCGCCATAAGATGGGGGGTATACTAATTTCGTCATTCTGTTTGTAACTACTCGAAATATTCGTCTGAGACCCCATAAAGTATATATATTCCTGATCGTCGTGACATTTTATGTCGATCTAGCCATGTCCGTCCGTCTGTCCGTCCGTCCGTCCGTCCGTCCGTCCGTCTGTCTGTCGAAAGCACGCTAACTTCCGAAGGAGTAAAGCTAGCCGCTTGAAATTTTGCACAAATACTTCTTATTAGTGTAGGTCGGTTGGTATTGTAAATGGGCCATATCGGTCGATGTTTTGATATAGCTGCCATATAAACCGATCTTGGGTCTTGACTTCTTGAGCCTCTAGCGTGCGCAATTCTTATCCGATTGGAATCAAATTTTGCACGACGTGTTTTGTTATTATATCCAACAACTGCGCCAAGTATGGTTCAAATCGGTTCATAACCTGATATAGCTGCCATATAAACCGATCTTGGGTCTTGACTTCTTGAGCCTCTAGCGTGCGCAATTCTTATCCGATCAGAATGAAATTTTGCACGACGTATTTTGTTATGATATCCAACAACTGTGCTAAGTATGGTTGAAATCGGTCTATAACCTGATATAGCTGTCATATAAACAGATCTGGGAATTTGACTTCTTGAGCTTCTAGAGGGCGCAATTCCTATCCGATTTGGCTGAAATTTTGCATGACGTATTTTATTTTTACTTTCAAGAACTGTGTCAAATAAGGTTCAAATCGGTTCATAACCTGATATAGCTGCCATATAAACCGATCTTGGGTCTTGACTTCTTGAGCCTATAGAGGGCACAATTCTTATCCGATTTGAATGAATTTTTGCACGAAGTATTTCCTTATGATATCCAACAACTGTGCCAAGTATGGTTGAAATCGGTCTATAACCTGATATAGCTGTCATATAAACAGATCTGGGAATTTGACTTCTTGAGCCTCTAGAGGGCGCCATTCACATCCGATTGGAATGAAATTTTGCACGACGTGTTTTGTTATGATACCCAACAACTGTGCCAAGTATGGTTCAAATCGGTCCATAACCTGATATAGCTGCCATAAAAACCGATCTTGGGTCTTGACTTCTTGAGCCCATAGAGGGCACAATTCTTATCGGATTTGAATGAATTTTTGCACGAAGTATTTCGATATCCAACAACTGTGCCAAGTATGGTTGAAATCGGTCTATAACCTGATATAGCTGTCATATAAACAGATCTGGGAATTTGACTTCTTGAGCTTCTAGAGGGCGCAATTCCTATCCGATTTGGCTGAAATTTTGCATGACGTATTTTATTGCAACAACTGTTGCAAATAAGTTTAAATCGGTTTATAACCTAATATAGCTGCCATATAAACCGATCTGGGATCTTGACTTCTTGACCCCTAGAGGTCGCAATTATTATCCGATATGCCTGAAATTTTGTACGACGGATCCTCTCATGACCATCAACAAACGTGTTTATTATGGTCTGAATCGGTCTATAGCCCGATACAGATCCCATATAAATCGTTCTCTCTATTTTACTTCGTGAGCCCCAATGGGCGCAATTCTTAATCGAATTGGCGGAAATTTTACACAGGTCTCCAACATATAATTTAATTGTGGTCCGAACCGGACTATATCTTGATATCGTTTTAATAGCAGAGCAACTCTTTTCTTATATCCTTTTTTGCCTAAGAAGAGATGCCGGGAAAAGAACTCGACAAATGCGATCCATGGTGGAGGGTATATAAGATTCGGCCTGGCCGAACTTAGCACGCTTTTACTTGTTTAACTTTAAACTCTTCGAAGCAGACTGCAGCCTAGCTTGAAGATTTTAAAATTGTCTGCTGAAGCCATGACGTCTAAAGCCCATTCATTTATATTAATCTTTTATTTTTTTTTCCTCCCACTTTTATTTCTTTTTTTAACATTTCCGACTTAATTGAATGCTTAAGCTTTAAATTATAAATTAAGCTTCTGCTTTGGTTATTTATTTCCCGCAAAACAACTTAATCCCAAAACAAATGGTCTTTCTGCAAAAAATTTCCATAATGAATATTCTATTAAAATGTAAGTTTCACAAAAGCAATAACGCCATAGGCAATGGCATTAATTTCTAAATTTTGCATAACACACTTAATCCTAACAACCAAAATCATTGGACATAGTTTATCATTTCAATTTGCCTGCAATTAAAATTCAAGGACCTAAACATTGGTATACTTACACACACACACACACACGCACACCGATACATTTGCCCCTTATAGCCACACATTTAGAGTGGCCTAACTAATACTAATTGCCAATGTAAAGAACACTTGGCCAAAACTTTTATAATTTAAATAAACACTTCAAGAGCTAGGCAAACAGAGTAGCAATACATCCAAACACACACACACACACGCACACAAAAGCTAGCTCACACCTAGCCTAGCCACTCACAAAACCAAACTTAAGGCTAAAATCAACAAACTTGGAAATGATAAAACAATACAAACAAATGTTAACATGGCAACAAGGAAATTTATGCAGGACATCACAAAGCGGATGGTAGTAAGACTAATACATGGACACTCAGCTGAATGATTGGAAAGACACGGAGATACAACTTCATAGGATACATGTGTTAATAATGCCTTAAGGCATGGATTCAAGGTAGCCAGGTCTTTAAACATTTGAATGTGGAAACATAGGCAAACAACAATTGAATCAATTATGTCAAATGCCAATGCTGCTTTAATGATCAAAGATGGACGTTGAAGGAAAAAAACATGCTGAAGCGTGCTAAATTCGGCCGAATCTTATATACCCTCCACCATGGATCCCATTTGTCAAGTTCTTTGCCCTGTATCTCTTAATTGGCAAAACAAAGGATAACGGATAAAATTTCCCATGTTATTAAAGTTATAGCAGTTTATGGATCGATTTAGGCCAAATTTGATTTGGATATTGGAGACCATAGTGAATGTCATTGAGCAAAATTTCAGCCAAATCGTATTGTGACGAAATGTCGTTAATACATAAAGAGTGATTTGTTAAGAGCTTGATAACTTTTTAAAAAAAAAAACGCATAAAATTTGCAAAATCTCATCGGTTCTTTATTTGAAACGTTAGATTGGTCCATGACATTTACTTTTTGAAGATAATTTCATTTAAATGTTGACCGCGGCTGCGTCTTAGGTGGTCCATTCGGAAAGTCCAATTTTGGGCAACTTTTTCGAGCATTTCGGCCGGAATAGCCCGAATTTCTTCGGAAATGTTGTCTTCCAAAGCTGGAATAGTTGCTGGCTTATTTCTGTAGACTTTAGACTTGACGTAGCCCTACAAAAAATAGTCTAAAGGCGTCAAATCGCATGATCTTTGTGGCCAACTTACCGGTCCATTTCTTGAGATGAATTGTTCTCCGAAGTTTTCCCTCAAAATGGCCATAGAATCGCGAGCTGTGTGGCATGTAGCGCCATCTTGTTGAAACCACATGTCAACCAAGTTCAGTTCTTCCATTTTTGGCAACAAAAAGTTTGTTAGCATCGAACGATAGCGATCGCCATTCACCGTAACGTTGCGTCCAACAGCATCTTTGAAAAAATACGGTCCAATGATTCCACCAGCGTACAAACCACACCAAACAGTGCATTTTTCGGGATGCATGGGCAGTTCTTGAACGGCTTCTGGTTGCTCTTCACTCCAAATGCTGCAATTTTGCTTATTTACGTAGCCATTCAACCAGAAATGAGCCTCATCGCTGAACAAAATTTGTCGATAAAAAAGCGGATTTTCTGCCAACTTTTCTAGAGCCCATTCACTGAAAATTCGACGTTGTGGCAGATCGTTCGGCTTCAGTTCTTGCACGAGCTGTATTTCATACGGTTTTACACCAAGATCTTTGCGTAAAATCTTCCATGTGGTCGAATAACACAAACCCAATTGCTGCGAACGGCGACGAATCGACATTTCACGGTCTTCAGAAACACCTTTAGAAACAGACGCAATATTCTCTTCTGTACGCACTGTACGCATTCGTGTGGTTGATTTAATGTCCAATAAAGTAAACTGAGTGCGAAACTTGGTCACAATCGCAATAATTGTTTGCTCACTTGGTCGATTATGTAGACCATAAATCGGACGTAAAGCGCGAAACACATTTCGAACCGAACACTGATTTTGGTAATAAAATTCAATGATTTGCAAGCGTTGCTCGTTAGTAAGTCTATTCATGATGAAATGTCAAAGCATACTGAGCATCTTTTTCTTTGACACCATGTCTGAAATCCCACGTGATCTGTTAAATACTAATGCATGAAAATCCTAACCTCAAAAAAATCACCCTTTATATCCGGCCGAACTAAATGCCTCTTTACTGGTTATATTCTACTGTTATACAGGGTATTATACACTAGAGCTTTTGTTAGCAATATCGTGAAGGTAGAGATATATCTCCACTTATATTTAAACGGATCGGCTCAGTATCACTTTCTGTCCCCCTGTCTGTCCGTCCATCTGAGTGTTAATCTGTCTGTCCGTCCTTATGTCCCTCTATATGTCTGTCTATCTGTCCGTCTGTCTGTCTATCATTCAGTCAGTCTGTCTGTTCATCTGTCTGTCCGTCCATCTGTCTGTCTGTGTGTCAGTCTGCCCGTGTCATCTTTACGTCTGTCAGTATGTCCCTCTGTCTGTCTATCTTTCTGTCAGTCTGTCTCTCAGTCTGTCCGTCCTTCAATCTATCCATCCTTCAGTAAATCTGTCTCTCAATCTGACTGTCCATCAGTCTGTCCATCTATCTGTTCGTTTGTGTGTCACTCTACATGTCCCTCTGTGTGTCCATCTATCTGTCTGTCCGTTTATGTGTCCGTCTGTCTGTCTTATTTTACTTTAATAACCCATTGCAGGAAATTTATTCTGACACCCAGTTTCAAGATGTCGCTCTCCACTTGGTCCCTCCATCGGAGTTTTGTTGTTCCCCTTTTGCGTTTTTTTTATGGTCGATTTTAAACGACTTCTTTGCTGGAGCTGCTTCATCCATTCTGACAACATTACCTAGCCAAAGCAAAAGTTTTATTATACCCACCACCGAAGGATGGGGGTACATTCATTTTGTCATTCCGCTTGCTACACATCGAAATATCCATTTCCGAGCCTATAAAGTATATATATTCTTGATCCGAGTAAAAATCTAAGACGATTTAGACATGTCCGTCCGTCTGTCTGTTGAAATCACGCTACAGTCTTGAAGAATAGAGATATTGAGCTGAAACTTTGCACAGATTCTTTCTTTATCCTTAAGCAGGTTAACTTCGAAGATGGGCTAAATCGGACTATATCTTGATATAGCCCCCATATAGACCGATCCACCGATTTAGGGTCTTAGGCCCAAAAAAGCCACATTTATTATCCGATTTTGCTGAAATTTGGGACAGTGAGTTGTGTTAGGCCCCTCGATATCCTTAATTAATTTGGCTTAGATCGGTTCAGATTTGGATATAGCTGTCATATAAACCGATCGGCCGATTTAGGGTCTTAGGCCCATAAAGGCCACATTTATTATCCGATTTTGCTGAAATTTGGGACAGTGAGTTATGTTAGGCTTTTCGAAATTCTCATTCAATTTGACCCAGATCGGTCCAGATTTGGATACAGCTACCATATAGACCGATCATCCGATTTAGGGTCTTAGGCCCATAAAAGCCACATTTATTATCCGATTTTGCAGAAATTTGAAGCAGTGAGTTGTGTTAGGCCCTTCGACATCCTTTGTCAATTTGGCCCAGATCGGTTCAGATTTGGATATAGCTGCCATATAGACAGATCCTCCGATTTATGGTCTTTGGCCCATAAAAGCCACATTTATTATCCGATTTTGCTGAAATTTAGGACAGTGAGTTGCGTTAAGCCCTGCAACATCCTTTGTCAATTTGACCCAGATCGGTCCAGATTTGGATATAGCTACCATATAGACCGATCCTCCGATTTAGAGTCTTAGACCCATAAAAGTCACATTTATTATCCGATTTTGCTGAAATTTGGGACAGTGAGTTATGTTAAGCCACTTGACATACTTCTGCAATATGGCACAAATCGGTTCAGATTTGGAAATAGCCGCCATATAGACCGATCCTAAGATGTAGGGTCTAGGGCCTATAAATCCCACATTTATTATCCGATTTTACTGAAATTTGGAAGAGTGAGTTGCGTTAAGCCCTTCGACATCCTTCGTAAATTTGGCCCAGATCGGTTCAGATTTGGACATAGCTGCCATATAAACCTATCCTCCGATTTAGGGTCGTAGGCCCATAAAAGCCGCATTTATTATCCGATTTTGCTGAAATTTGGGTCAGTGAGTTAAGTTAAGCCACTTGACATACTACTGTAATATGGCACAAATCGGTTCAGATTTGGATATGGCTGCCATATAGACCGATCTCTCGATTTAAAGTTTTGGGGCCATAAAAGTCGCTTTTATTGTCCGATGTCGCTGAAATTGGAGACAGTGAGTTGTGTTAGGCTCTTCGACGTCGTTCTTTAATTTGGCCCAGATCGGTCAAGATATGAATATAGCCGCCATATAGACCGATCTCTCGATTTAAGGTTTTGGGCCCATAAAAGGCGCATTTATTGTCCGATGTCGCCGAAATTTGAGACAGTGGGTTGTATTAGGCTCTTCGACATTTTTCTACAACTTGGCGCAAATCGGCCAAGATTTGGATATAGCTGCCATATAGACCGATATCTCGATTTATAGTCTTGGCCCCATAAAATGCGCATTTATAATCCAATTTCACTGAAATTTGACACAGTGTCTTTTGTTAGGCTTTTCGACATCCGTGTCGTATTTATTTCAATATAACTGCTATGGTTGATGATGAATTTTGACGGGCTTATGACGAAATGTGGTTAATGTTAACCTCTGGGGTGTCCCTGCCGAACTTAATGCCTTTTTACTTGCTGTTTGTTCCCTATGTTCACTTTATTCCTTTATGTAATTTATACCTTCAAAAATATTTCATTAAATGCATTCACCTGTATTCTAATATAATTTGATGGCCAAAGCAATTGAAGTCCTCCAGAAGGGTTGGGGTCGATTGTGCTTTAAAATTTTACTATTCTATGCAATAGCTGAGGAAAGTTTGGCAATTTCTCAAGTATAAACTCAATGGGAATAATAAGAGCTGATATGCATTTGAAATTTTATTAGAATGTTGCCAAGGCTCTTTACAATGGCAAATGTTTGAAATGCTAGAAATGCATTCAAATACAATAATTGCTTCCATTTCAATGGGCATTTTGAACACTTTAAATCATTTTCCCAAAAAATTGCATAGCACTACGGTGTCGTTGCAGAGCTTAAGAACTTAAGCTGCATAGAAATTTCATTTGTATGATTTTCAATTTAGAAAAACGATTTTCTTGTCTTCAATCTTTGGAATGTTAGTAAAAGTTCTCTGTCTTTAGTGTTTAAAATGTAACAAAAGGATTTGTTATTGATTTGATTTTGAGTGTGTGTGTTTGTGGGTGTGGGTGTGGGTGTTTCTAAAAGAGAGAGAGAGAGAGAGTGTGTGGGCTTTTAAGTGTTTGTGTCTTTGATCATTTAACAAGTTTTTGTTATATATTGTTTTTCAACTAATGCCACTTGATGAATTGTTTTGCAGCTAGGCTCTCCTTAAGCTAACATTTTTCAAGATTTTTTCAATTTTCTAGACATTTTTATAATGCTGCACCTTTTGGCAATTGGCATTTTTGTGTTCAATTCCAGAAGTCTACTTGATTGCGATTGTTTATAAATTTATTGCCTAAAGTGGGTTTCTTTTATTTTTTAGTTAGTTTTTGTAACAGCCTGAGTTTTTAAAATGTTCACATACAGATACTTGTATCGTTGCAAATGGATTGGCAATTGAGGGAAAGTATAAAGGTTTCCATGGCAAGCCAAGAGTTTTCATTTTTATACACTAAACTATTGCTGGGGTACAGTCTGTTTGGGCATTTGTATGTCTGTCCATCTGTCTGTCTGTAAAAATGTCCGTCTGCCTCTCCGTATGTATGCCCCTCCGCCTGTAAGTCTTTCTGTCTTTCTGTATGTCCGTCTGTCTGCCCGTCTTTCTATCCTTCTTTCAGTGCATAAAAAAATTATTTTCTTCTATGGAATACCCCATATACCATATATGTCAATACATGTAGCTGGCACCAGCCTGCAACCCCTTACTCACACATGTCTAACATATCCATGCATTAAAGATAATTGGAAATGTTTTTGTCATTGTCTAGATTTTCTTGTTTTTTTTTTCTTTTTGTTGTTGTTCTTCTTGCCTTCGTTTTCTTTTCTCAGCTTCATTTATTGACAGGTTTTTGTTTATTCAGCATTTTGACTTTTCTTTGAATTTATTCGTTTTACTTTTTTCTGACTACAACACATCACATTACACAACACTATGGAGTGGGGGGAGGGAGAATTAGAGGGGGATAACAAATGCTTTCGACTTACAATTCCTTAGACTTTGTCTTAGATATCTGCCTCTTTATACAGTTTGTTGGTATTCTTAAATTTAACAAAATGAATTATTATCGCTGCAAGGCAAGGCATTATGGGGTATTAAGAAATTCTTATCGATTGACAAGTGCGGTCGATATTTGTTTTGTAAATCCCAAGCAAATCATTGTAATCTCTAAGACAGCTGAAACAGCATAAAAATACGGAAGGAAAATGAACTAAACAAATATATAAATAAATTATAGAAAAAACGTACTGTATAATTTATGGGGTTGGTGCAATAAAATTGAGGAAATAGGAAATAATTTTCCTGTTTTCCATAGAACAAAAATAATTTTAAATAAAAACAGGTCTATATGTCAGCTACATCTAAATATAAACATATTTGGGTCGCTTTTTGTTCGGATATCAAGAAGATAGGAGGCCACCGTAACGCAAAAGTTACCATGTCCGCCTACGACGCTGAACGACTGGATTCGAATCCTGGCGAGACCATCAGAAAACATTTTCAGTGGTGATTTTCCCCTCCTAATGCTGGCAACATTTGTTAGGTACTATGCCACATAAAACTTCTCTCCAAAGAGATGTCACATAGCGGCACGCGGACTCGGCTATAAAAAAGGAGGCCCCTTATCATTGAGCTTAAAAACTTGAATCGGACTGCACTCATTGATATGTGAGAAGTTTGCCCCTTGTTCCTTAGTGGAATGTTCATGGGCAAAATTTGCTATTTGCATGTCCTTAAGACCCTATACCGAGAGATAGGTATATACGGCAGCTATACCTATATTTGGTCCAATAGGGACCATATCTACTATTTATGTAAAGAGTTCTTAAATATTTCACTATTAAAAATTTTTATGACATCAGGTAAAAATCAGGCCACCGTAGCGCAGAGGTTAGCATGTCTGCCTATAACGCTGAACACCTTGATTCGAATCCTGGCGAGACCATCAGAAAACATTTTCAGTGGTGGTTTTCCCCTCCTAATGCTGGCAACATTTGTGAGGTACTATGCCATGTAAAACTTCTCTCCAAAGAGGTGTCGCACTGCGGCACGCCGTTCGGACTCGGCTATAAAATGGAGGCCCCTTATAATTGAGCTTAAACTTGAATCGGACTGCACTCATTGATATGTGAGAAGTTAGCCCCTGTTCCTTAGTGGTATGTTCATGGGCAAAGCTTGCAATTTGCAATTTGCAGGTAAAAATGTATGCTTTTGTGGGCTTAAAACCCCATATGGACAGGTAAGGTTAGATTTAAGTGCCAGTCTGCCATCAGAATCACTTAGAAGTTTTCGTCCATTGTGATACTACAGGAACACAAGAAATAAGATCCTTTCTAGTTCCTACCCTTGAACCACCCAGATTGCTTTAAAAAGCCCAACAACTTGCGAATGATCACATCCGCTAAATCAGACAGGTTGTCAAACAAATGAGAACCTTAAGTGGAACTCCTGCTGACTGCTAGTGCAGGACACACACACAGAAGGTTTTCTCTAGTCTCTTTTTTTTGGATGTCCTCACAGCTTCTGCAAAAGTCGTTGCTGGCAACCTTCAATCTGTCTGCCTGCCTTCCGATTAGACACTGACCTGTCATGAGGGACATAATGATGGAGACGTCTGTTCTAGCCAATGACAATAAAGCAGTAGACCTCTTCAAGTCTAGATTAGGCCACATAGTTTTGGAATGCTCACCGCCCTTCTTTGTAATCATATATTGGGTTGCCCAAAAAGTAATTGCGGATTTTTTACAAGAAAGTAAATGTATTTTTAATAAAACTTAGAATGAACTTTAATCAAATATACTTTTTTTACACTTTCTTTCTAAAGCAAGCTAAAAGTAACAGCCGATAACTGACGGAAGAAAGAATGCAATTACAGAGTCACAAGCTGTGAAAAAATTTGTCAACACCGACTATATGAAAAATCCGCAATTACTTTTTGGGCAACCCAATATTATTCGTTGTCGTTCGGGCCTGGTTCTGAAAGTTAAGCCTACATGTCGCTAGAGGCATACCCACAGATTCCAGTATCCCTGGAATGTGTAGGGTAGTTCCTAGTCTAGCAAGCTCGTCCGCTTTACATTTCCCTGAGATATCATTGTGGCCCTCTACTCAAAACAGGTGAATTTTGAATTTTCCAGCCATCCCGTTGAGAGATTTGCAACATTCGAGGGCGATTGTTGTTTTCTGAAGTATGTTCTTCAGGGATTTTTACGGCTGCCTGGTTGTCTGAGAAGATATTTATGCCAATCGTTGTTATGACATAATATCTTAGCCATTCCACCACTTCCTTAATTGCAAGGGATCTCCGCCTGATACACACTGCAGCGGTCGGGTAGCCTTTTCGATATGACCAGTTCTAGATCTTTAGAGTACACCCCAAAGCCCACCTGGTCGTCTAGTTTGAAACCATTCGTATAGAAGTCTATGTAACTTCTATTGCCAGGGATATCGATGTTCCAATCGGTTCTATCAGGAATAGTGGCATAGTATTTTTTTATCAATAAGTGGCTCAGGTGGGGTGTAATCCACACTGCTTTAATCATCGGTTATTGTATCAAGGATAACACAAACACAGTGTCCGTAGCCGCCACATGACCAATAAGAAAGCTCCTTTAACCTAACGGCAGTGGTCGCTGCAATTTGCCGCATGTAGCATTAAATTCATTGCATCAGATGGTGTCATCCTCAGTGCGCATGTGATGCACAAACAACCCATCCTTAGGATCCGGTTGAGAATTGAACAGTAGGTGGACTTTTGAAGCCGCGTCCACCAAACAACAACACCATATAGCATAATGGGTCTGAAAACTGCAGTATATACCCAATGCATGACACGCGGTCTAAGCCCCCCCACCTTTTGCCAATGGCTCTTTTGCAGGTGTATAGGCCAAGAGTTGCCTTTCTTGCTCTATCCAAAAATTTGGATTTGTAGCTCAATTTCCTGTCCAGCAAAACACCCATTGAAACATTCTATCATTCCAAAGACAGGTGCTACTGTAAATAAATTATATCTCCTGCTGAAAAGAACTACTTCTGTCTTGTACGGAATTATACCTAGACCACTTTAAGTAGCCCACTTCGCTGTTGCACGTAGAGCTTCCTGAAGTATATCTCTTAGAGTGATGGGAAACTTTCCCCTAACTGCAATTGCCACGCCATCAGTATGCACTACCACTTTTACACCTTTTTTCTTACAGAGACAATAATATATTGTTAATGGCTATATTCCAGTACACCTCCTTGAGGTGTTCCTCTGCTGACCCATCTTTTTAGATCCACAGATCCCAAGCCTGCCGTAAGCATCTTTTGGTAAGTAAGTTATTAATAAAATCTCTTACGGTAGAGTTGATGCCTAGAAACTCCAACTCCTTCATGATTGACGACGGTTTTACCTTATTGCAAGCACCTTCAATGTCAATAAATGCTACCATTGTATATTCCTTGACAGCGAGAGCACCCTCTATGTAACCGACTAGGTCGTGAAGGGCTGTTTCAGTGGATTTACCTTTAATATATGCAAGCTGCTGCCGCGACAGGCGATCTCCTGGGATCTTTGCCCTAAAATATGTTTCTATCAACCTCTAAAGAGTATTCAGCATAAAGGATGACAGACTAATAGGACGAAAATCTTTTGCCTTCGTGTGGTAGTGTTTTCCAGCTTTCGGAATGAAAATGACCTTTGTGTCATTCCATCCCACAAGTATATATGACATAATGATACAAGCAGATTATATCTTCCTAAGCCGAGGGACCAGTCTATCTCTATCAGATACAGAAGACCCTATATAGCCTTATCGATCTACAATGCATCTTTGTTCAAATATAATCCAATCAGGACCATATTTTGTTAGGATTTCGGGAGGCGTAATGCAACTAACATTTTTATAAATGTAATAGCTTTTATAACGCCTTCATAATATGTACTAAGAAATCTTAAAATCAGTTTAATTTCCAAGAAATTTAGCTTAATAGTTATACGCATGTTTTGCTCTGTTGTTTGGTTAGAAAAATTTAATGGCAATAATTATTATCTTAATTTATTATGTATTCAAAACTATTATTAATATAATTATTTAAATATCAGCCCAAAAAACTATTAAATCTCAGAAAAAATTGTCATAAAGGTCAGATAAATTAATTTTAAGAAATTGTTTATTTACTTTTGTGCCCTTCATTAATTTTTGTTGTAAATTTTCAATAAATTTTGTACTGTTTAAAAGACAACAAAGGCTGGCATGTGTATATAATTGGGACCGTGGTGCGTATGAATAATTTATTTTAAGTGCAATTGAAGATCAATAAATCATACGCACCAGAGTACTTCACATATGAAATTCTATTTACAAGGAAGGCACAAAAACGAAGCAATAACAATGGGTGGGCCATTGATATACGTATCATCTAATTGTTATAGTTGCTAAAGCTGCTATTACACGATCAGACATGTCGTATGTTATTTCAAATATAGCAAATCTGAAAGTTGTACACATTGTATGATACATATAAAACAATTTAATATTATGACAAAAGCATTTTTGAATATATTTGCAACTTTTTCGATTAAATCGAGCTCGGATATCACCGATCGGCATGTATTGGGATAGAATCAGAAAATAATGTCAGTGGTGGTTGAAAATGAAAATTTGCCCATGAACATTCCATTAAAGATTAAAATTTTAACCTCAGTGATAAGGGGCCTCCTTATTATAGCAGAGTCCGAGTGTCATACCGCAGTGCGAAACCTCTTTGGGGGAAGTTTTGACATGGACGACATTTGTGAGGTACTAAATGTCGCCAGCATTAGGGTGGATAATCGCCGCTGAAAATTTTTTCTGGTGTTCTCGTCAGGATTTCAAGCCAGGCGTTCAGTGACAGGTACCTAGCCTACATCCACGATGTAATGGCAGGAAAAATGGCTTACAAGCAAAATCGAACCCCAAATCTATATACATAGCGTGTAGAGAACGGGGAAGTAGATATAGAATGAAAACTGAATGAGGCAGTTCAAGAACACCACACTGAAATAATGTGAGAGCGGTCCCGTGGTGGCAGTTCCGGTGTAGCACCAGTATTGAAAATGCGTTATGTCCATTGTAAAAAAAAAAACACAAAAAGACAGATCGACGAATTGAAAAACAGACAGAAAGGCTATTATATATAGTCTGGATAAAAAAAGTCATTGTGCCTTAATTTCTTGTACACACTTTTATAATTGCAATAACCCATACCTTTTATTATACTCACCACCACCATCGGACATAGGGGTATAATAATTTTGTCATTCCGATTGCAAAACATCGAAATATCCATTTTCGACCCTTTAAAGTATATATATCCGACAATTTTAAGCTTCTAAGACTATTTAATGTTGTCCGTGAGTCTGTCTGTCCGTCAGTCTACCAATTGTAATCACGCTACAGCTTTCAAAAATTGAGATATTAAGCAAAAAATTTTATTTTTTTCAATACGAACATATTTGGGTATAGCTGCCATATAGACAGATCTGCGATAAAGGTTTTTATGCTCATAATAGCGAGTTTTATAAGGCTCGTCGACATTCCATGGTCGATATTGGACCATATTTGGATAATGTTGTTATAGACCGTCGCACAGTGGAATAGAATCGAACTAGTAAAAGTGTTTAGACTTAAATATACAACGAATATAAACCGGTCCCCGATTTGACTTTAAGAACCCTCATAACCTCAAATTTCATCCGATTTCGATAAATTTGGAAAATAGACTTAGGTTATGACTTTTAGCATCTATGCCAAGTGTGATCCGAATTGACTTCTTGAGCACTTAGAAGCCTAAATTTTCACCTGATTTAGCTGAAATTTGCAACAAAGACTTACGTTATGACTTTCAATATCCATACCCAGTATGATACGAATCGGTCTATAGCCTGATATAGCTCCTATACAAACCGATCCCCGGAATTGACTTTTTGAGCTCTTAGAAGCCGCAAAAATCATCCGATATGGATGAAATTTGGAATAAAGACTTCAGTCATCACTTACAACTTCCGTGCAAAGTATGATCAGAATCAGTTTATAAACAGATATAGTCCCCATATAAACCGATCCCCGGATTTGACTTCTTCAGCCCTTTGTAGTTTAAATTGTCATAGGCTACATTTTCCTGGGATGTTGAAAATCATAACACTAGTTATGACTTTCAACATCATTACGAGGATTGGCATAAATATCTTCTCAGACAACCAGGCAACCATTAAGTCCCTGGAGAATGTATTTCTCAACACAAAAACCTGCATCGACTGTTGCAGATCTCTCAACGAGATGGCTAAACAGTTCAGAATTCACCTGTCCTGGGTGCCGGGCCACAAAGATATCCCAGGGAATTGTAAAGCGGACGAGCTTGCGAGACTAGAAACTACCCTACACATTCCAGGGATACTGGACTAATCTAGACTTGAAGAGTTCTCCTGCTTTGCTGTCACTGGCTAGAACAGACGTCTCAGTCATTGTGTCCCTCATGATAGGTCACTGTCTAATCAGAAAACATGCTGATAGACTGAAGGTTGGCAGCAACGACTTTTGCAGAAGCTGTGAGAACACCGAAGACTGTCCCGCACTAGCAGTCAGAAGGAGTTTCACTTTAGGTTCTCATTCCTTTGATAGCCTGTCTGATTTAGCAGATGTGAACATTGGCAAATTGATGGGCTTTTTAAAGCGATCTGGATGGTTCAACGGTTGACACTAGAAGGCATATTCTTTCTTCTGATCCTGTGGTATCACAATGAACGAAAACGTCCATGTGAGCCTTATGGCAGACTGCCACCTTATCCTAACCTAAACTAAGTTATGACATCTATGCCAACTATGATCTGAATCGGTCTGTTAACAGATACAGCCCCCATATAACCGATCCCCGGATTTGAATTCTGCCTTAATTTTCCTCCGATTTGGCTGAAATTTCGAATAAAAACTGGGCTTGTGACTTCCAATATTCCCAAGTATGATCCGCATCGGTTCCTAACCTGATATTGCTCCCATATAAACCGATCCCCGGATTTGAATTCTTGATTTGGCTGAAATTTGGAACAAAGACTTCTGTTATGACTTACAAGTACCTAAGTACCGATATCCCAATATGATTTGATAAAGGTACATTGGTAATTTAATCCATGGCGGTTGGCACCCAAGATTCGGCCCGATATTTGTGGCTTAAGCCCCTGGAAGCTACAAATTTTGTCCGATTTGGCTGAAATTTTGCATGTATTGTTCTGTTATGACTTTCAACAACTGTGCCAAGTACGGTTCAAATTAGTCAAGAGCCTGATATAGCTCCCATATAAAACGATCTCCCGATTCGACTTCTTCACCTTCTGAAGCCTCAATTTTCATCCGATTTGGCTGAAATTTTGTACATGCTGTTCTGTTATGACTCCTAACAATTGTGCCAAGTACGGTTCAAATCGGTTCAGAACATAATATAGCTCCCATATAAACCGATTTGACTTCCGCGATTTTTATCCGATTTGGCTGAATTTTTTTTAATTTTGACTCTCAAGAACGGAGCCAAGTTCAATTCGATTTATAACTAGATATAGCTCCCATATTTTAGCAGAATCCATGATGGTGGGTTCCCAAGATTAGGCTCTGCCGAACTTTTACTTGTTTGGATATAAAAAATTATCGATTTTCGACAAGCCCCCAAAACATGACCTTACATGACGTAACAAATTTTTCTTAGCAAGTTTCATTAATCTACATTACGTCAATCCGAATTTCATTTGAGCTCTATTCTTGGGTATTTTTCTAACCATTAGTCGTTAATGGGTTAAGTCCATTAAAGTTGTTTTTATTACCCGACTTTGCTGAAATTTTAAACCGTGACTTGTATAAGGCTTCTCAGCCTGAACCAAATATGATCCAGATTGGCCTACATTGGCCTATATATATATTGTATATATATATTAATATGTATATGGTAATGTAAAATAAAATGTATTATATATCGATGGAGTTGGGTATTCAAGGTTCGGCTCGGCCGAACATTATGCGTTTTTACATGTTTTCAAATAATAATTATTTTTATTGATTAATACAATGAAAAAAAAAAAATAAAAAATCATTAACTCACATTTTAAGACGTCATTGTTCAATTTATGGTCATTGTTCTGTATTGTTGTAGTTTTGAAAAGAAAAATTACTAAACCCTTTCGTTTATATGTCACATGGTATGAGTAATAATGTATAAATGAATAATTACTTGCAAGTTTATGACCTTTCTCTCTCGCATTGCCCTTTTCCATATGACGTAAAACTCTTATGTCAATAAATTATTAGACATGTAAATTGTTCGTTACACCCCTGCTATGAATAACAAATTAGATCTCATACTTTGTATATATCCATGTATCCATTTCAGGAAATAATTTAAGAGGAAAGTAAACAGACAAGGATATTTGACGGAAGAGTGTAACAGCAATTGCTAATAAATCAAGGATTTTAATCGTGGTAAGGGAGTTAGCATGTCCTACTATTAGACTGAAGGTATGGGCTCAAAACTTAACTTGGTGTAGGCATGGCAGTAGTAGTAGAAGAGGCAACGTTCGTTTGTCTGTCCTCTGTTTTATGCCTGCTTGGCAGAAGATAATTTGTTATGTTATCTGTCAGTCTTTTCACTCGCCTAGTAAACACATTTAACTTTCCTATACGAGTAACGCTGACCTAAAGTAGGTCAGTTAGAATTTTTAATGGGCTAGATCGGGTTATGTTTCAATGTACAAACCATATAATTCGGTTCCCTAATAAAACTGTACTTGTTTTGAAGACCTACAAGAGCAGTTCTTGTACAATTGGGCTAAATTTGTATACCCACCAACGTAGGATAGGGGGTACATTCATTTAGTCATTCCGTTTGCCACACATCGAAATATCAATTTCCGACCCTACAAAGTATATATATTTCGGATCGTCGTAAAATTCTAAGACGATTTAACGATGTCCGTGTGTATGACTGAAGACCATAAAAGCTTTATTTATTACCCAATTTCGCTCAAATTTGCAACAGTAGGTCATTTTAAGCCTCCCAAAATCTGACCTAAATATGAATTAGATCGGTCCATATTTAGATACAACTGCCATATAGACCGATCTTCCGATAAAGGGTCTGAAGCCCATAAAAGATTTATTTTTTATCCGATTTCGCTGAAATTTGGAACAGTGAGTAGGTTAAGGCCTCCCAACTTCCCACCTAAATATGGTTCTGGTCGGACTTTAATTAGATATAAATGTCATATAGACCGATCTTCCGATAAGGGGACTGAAGCCCATAAAAGCTTTATTTATTACACGATTTCGCTGAAATTTGAAACAGTGAATTTTTCTGAGCCTCCCGATATCCGACCCGTATATGGTTCAGATCGGTTTTTAATTGGTTATATCTGCCAAAAAGACCAATATTTTGTTCTGCAAAATTGAAAAGTGTCATATGTATTAGACCACTCCATGCCCGTGCCGAATTTGGGTGCTAGTTATCCAATTGTCACCGGACTGTGAAAGGGGGTTTACACATATTCCCGAGGTGGTGGGTATCCAAAGTTGGGCCCGGCCGAACTTAATGCCATTTTATTTGTTTTATAGGTATTTAGTTATGACTTCCAGCGCAGGTGGTCGTAGCGCAGGTGGTCGTTTAGCTTCATGTCCACCTATGAAGCTGAACGCCTGCGATTAAATTCTGGTGGAAACAAAAAGAGAAGAAACAAGTAAAAGCGTGCCAAGTTGTGCCGGACCGAATCTTATATACCCTCCACCATGGATCGCATTTGTCGAATTCTTTTTCCGGCATCTCTTCTTAGGCAAAAAAAGGAGAAAAGAAAAGATTCGCTCTGCTATTAGAGCGATATCAAGATATGGTCCGGTTTGGACCACAAATAAATTATATGTTGGAGACCTGTGTAAAATTTCAGCCAATTCGAATAAGAATTGCGCCCTTTGTGAGCTCAAGAAGTAAAATAGAGAGATCGATTTATATGGGTGCTGTATCAGACTATAAACCGATTCAGACCATAATAAACAAGTATGTTGATCGTCATGAGAGGATCCGTTGTACAAAGTTTCAGGCAAATCGGATATTAACTGCGACCTCTAGAGGCTCAAGAAGTCAAGATCCCCGATCGGTTTATACGACAGCTATATCAGGTTATTGACCGATTTTAACCTAATTTAGCACTGTTGTTGGAAGTCATAGCACAACACTACGTGCAAAATTTCATTCCAATCGGACAAGAATAGCGCCCTCTAGAAGCTCAAGAAGTCAAGTCCCAAGATCGGTTTGTATGGCAGCTATATCAGCTTATGGACCAATTTGAACCATATATGGCACAGATGTTGGAAGTCATAAAAAAACACGACGTGCAGAATTTCATTCCAATCGGCTAAGAATTGCGCCCTCCAGAGGCTCAAGAAGTCAAGACCCAAGATCGGTTTATACGGCAGCTATATTTGGTCATTGACCGATTTAAACCATACTTGGCACAGGTGATGGATATCATAACAAAATAGTTCGTGGTAAATTTTAATCAAATCGGATAAGAATTACGCCCTCTAGTGGCTCAAGAAGTCAAGACCCAAGATCGGTTTATATGGCAGCTATATCAGGTTATAGACCGATTTCAACCTTACTTAGTACAGTTATTGGAAGTCCTAGCAAAACACGTCTTGCAAAATTTCATTCCAATCGGATAAGAATTGCGCCCTCTAGAGGCTCAAGAAGTCAAGACCCAAGATCGATTTATATGGCAGCTATATCAGGTCATTGACCGATTTGAACCATACTTGGCACAATTGTTGGATATCAAAACAAAATACTTCGTGCTAAACTTCAACCAAATCGGATAAGAATTTCGCCCTCTTGAGGCTCAAGAAATTAAGACCCAAGATCAGTTTATGTGGCAAACATTGAGCGATGTGGTCCATTTACAATCTCAACCGACCTACACTAATAAGAAGTATTTGTGGAAAATTTATAGCGGCTAACTTCACTCCTTCGCAGGTTAGCGTGCTTTCGACATACAGACAGACAGACGGACGGACATGCCTAGATCGACATAAAATGTCACGACGATCAAGAATATATATACCTAATGGGGTCTCAGACGAATATTTCTAGAAGTTACAAATATAATGACGAATTTAGTATACCCCCATCCTATGGTGGAGGGTATAACCAAAAATCAGCGATGGTTAGCCTCTCCTAATGCCCTTGAGCTTACACTTTAATTGGACAACACTCATTGATGTGTGAGAAGTTTGTCGCAGTTCCTTATTGGAATTTGCAATTTGCATCTAGCAACCATGACACTTAAGTTCTCTATGAGTTCTAAACCTATTGTAGCACCCATATAAATCGGTTTTCAAATTTTTGTTTTTGAGCACTTGAAGAGCATTGTTTTATACTTAAAGGCCATCTTGCAAACTGACTTTTTATAGATTTTAACATTCATAGGCTAGGTGGGAGTAGGAAGGCATTTTTACCCCACTGTTTCTGGGGTATCCCAATGGAAAAAAAGTGTGTAAGTGATTCTGATTTCAGACTGCCCCTAAAACGTAATGTAACCTAACCTAACATCCACAGAGACCATAATGATACAGTAAGACATTTTTCCCCAAAATTTGCCAAACTCTTATTATGATGTAGGTCATAATGGATTTGACTCAGCCTTCTTACTTCTGTGTGTGTGTTTTTATTTTAATTCTCAAAAATATTTTATAAAAGGAAAAAAAACCCAAAGCTCTTTAAAATAAATGCTCACAACCAATAGACCTTTAAATTATACACTACAAATCACATACCATAATTCAGCATTTTTTGGCCATTTTTTTCACAATTTTTTATGGTGCCTCCCACATTTTCTAGGCTTCTCAGGAATGGAATAACGAACGTACCTGAAAAAATAAAATAAAATAAAATTTGCATATTGAAAATCATGGAAGTGAATGGTGGCATGAAATTGAACAGACATCTTATAAAAGGCGAACTGCACAAGAAAAAAAAACCCAAAATAAAATAACCACAAAAATAATTTGCCCATGGCCCAACAAAGTGAGTTGAGGTATTTTAGATATGAAATTACTTCAAATTATAGGCATTTTCTACTATTTTCCAAAATGACCATAAAAAAGAAATTTATGTGCAAAACCTTTCGTTTAAAGTGGTTGAAGGACTTTTGAAAGAAAAGGGGAGGATATGGAAAGGTAGGAAAAAATAAAGGTGGAAACAAATTTTAGATTTTTTTCTTTTGGTTACCTAAGAAGGAGGTTTAGGTATAAGTAGATGAGAAAAAAATTATTTTAATATACTGGGATTCCATTTCAGGATACATTTTTCTAATATATTTGAAAAAAAAATTTTTTGCTGACCATAGGGAATTTAATATGAACTTTCGAGACCAAGTCTACGGTGGGCCTCCCTTCCCTATAACACTCCCCAAAATTGGTTTAGTGAGTTTTATTAGGCCCACAGATATCCGAATCAAAAATTGTCCAGATCGGAACATATTTAGATATAGCTGCCATATAGACCAATCTGCTGAATGTTGGTCTAAGTCCTATAACAGGCGCATTTAATGCCCGAATTCGCTGAAATTTCAAACAGTGAGTTGTATTAAGATGATCTCTGTCCCAAAAATGTTCCAGACCGGGCTTTATTTAGATATAGCCTGGTCTGGTCTTCTAGTCATGTCCGTCTGTCTTTCTATCGGACTGTGCGTCCACAGTTTCATCCATCTTTCCGTTGGTCTGTCCGTTCATCAGTCCATCCATTCGTCTACTAGCTTATCTGCCTGTCCGTCGTTTTACCTGCCTATCTGTCCGTCTGTATTTCTTCAGCCTGTCTGTCCGTCTATCTTCCCTTCTCACCGTCTGCCATACCGTCAGTCCTTTAAAAGACCGCAAACTTTCGAAGGAGAAAATTAAAGGGGTTGAAATGTTGTCCTAATATTTATTATCCATCAGTTTGTCCGTCCGTTTGTCCCTGTGTTTGCGTACTTCCGTCCGTCCTCCCTTCGGTACATCTGCCCATCTTTCCTTCTGTCTGGCTGTCAGCCCGTCTGTCCGTAGGAATATGTGTTCTTAACCTTCATCTCCTTTTAAGGCGATGTAGTCACGTCCATCTGTCCATCCATCCGTCTGTCTTTCTATCCGTCTGTGCGTCCACCGTTTCCTCCTTCTGTCCGTCAGTCTTTCCGTTGGTCTGTCCGTTCATTTGTCCGTCCATTCGTCTACACATAAATTTCTGTTCGTCTTTTTTACTTCATCCTGTCTGTCCGTCTGTTTTCCTATCCCTGCGTCTGCCCTACCGTCCGTCCTTGAAAAGGCCGCCAATTTTCGAAAGAGAAAATTCTTGGTGTTGAAATGTTGTCCTAATATTTATTAGCCTTCAGTTTGCCCGTCCGTTCGTCACTCCGTATTTGCGTACTTCTGGCCGTCCTTCCTTCGGTACATCTGTCCATCTTTCAATCTGTCTGTCTGTAAATATGTGTTTTTAACCTCCATATCTTTCTAAGGCGATGTAGACATGCCCGTCTGTCCATCCATCCGTTTGTGCGTCCACCGTTTCGTCCTTCTGTCCGTCAGTCTTTCCGTTGGTCTGTCCGTTCGATTGTCCGTCCATCTGTCTACACGAACATAAATTTCTGTTCGTCTGTTTTTATTCAGCTTGTCTGCCCGTCTGTCTTCCCATGTCTGCGTCTGCCATATCGTCCGTCCTTGAAAAGGCCGCCAACTTTCGAAGGAGAAAATCCATGGTGTTGAAATGTTGTCCTCCGTATTTGCGTACATCTGTCCGTCCTTCCTTCGATACGTCTGTCCGTTTTTCGTTCTGTCTGTACATCCGTCTGTCTATCTATCTGTCCGTCTGCCTGTCCATCTATCTGTCCGACCATCTGTCTGTCCTTCTTCTGTCCGTCTGTGTGTCCGTCTGTCCTTCTTCTGTAAGTCTGTGTGTCCGTCTGCGTGTCTATCTGTCTGTCCGTCTCTCTGTCTGTTCGTCTGTCAGTCCGTCTCTCTGTCCGTCCGTCTGTCTGTCCGTCTGTCTGTCTGTCTGTCTGTCTGTCTGTCTGTCTGTCCGTATGTCTGTCCATCTGTCTGTCTGTTTATCTTTCTGTCTGTCCGTCTGTCTGTCTGTACGTCTGTCTCTCTGTCCGTCCGTCCGTCTGTCTGTCTTTCCGTCTGTCTGTCCGTCTGTCCATCTGTCCATCTGTCTGTCTGTCCGTCTGTCTGTCCGTCTGTCTGTTCGTCTGTCTGTCCGTCTGTCTGTCTGTCTGTCTGTCCGTTTGTTCGTCTGTCCGTCTGTCTGTCCGTCTGTCTGTCCGTCTGTCTGTCCGTCTGTCTGTCCGTCTGTCTGTCCGTCTGTCTGTCCGTCTGTCTGTCCGTCTGTCTGTCCGTCTGTCTGTCCGTCTGTCTGTCCGTCTCTCTGTCCGTCCGTCTGTCTGTCTGTCTATCTTTCTGTCTGTCTGTCTGTACGTCTGTCTCTCTGTCCGTCCGTCCGTCTGTCTGTGTGTCTTTCCGTCTGTCTGTCTGTCCGTCTGTCTGTCCGTCTGTCTGTCCGTCTGTCCGTCTGTCTGTCCGTCTGCCTGCCCGTCTGTCTGTCCGTCTGTCTGTCCGTCTGTCTGCCCGTCTGTCTGTCCGTCTGTCTGTCCGTTTGTCTGTCCGTCTGTCTGTCCGTCTGCCTGTCTATCTGTCTGCCCGTCTGTCTGTCCGTCTGTCTGTCCGTCTGTCTGTCCGTCTGTCTGTCCGTCTGTCTGTCCGTCTGTCTGTCCGTCTGTCTGTCTGTCCGTCTGTCTGTCCGTCTGTCTGTCCGTCTGTCTGTCCGTCTGTCTGTCCGTCTGTCTGTCTGTCTGTCTATCTGTCTGCCCGTCTGTCTGCCCGTCTGTCTGTCCGTCTGTCTGTCCGTCTGTCTGTCCGTCTGTCTGTCCGTCTGTCTGTCCGTCTGTCTGTCTATCTGTCTGCCCGTCTGTCTGCCCGTCTGTCTGTCCGTCTGTCTGTCCGTCTGTCTATCCATCTGTCTGTCTGTCCGTCTGTCTGTCTGTCCGTCTGTCTGTCTGTCCGTCTAACTCTCCGTTCATCCGTCAAAAGGACGCCAATATATTGTACGAAGGAGTAAAGCCCATCCTTTCTCCCTCGGTACGTCTGTCCGTATTTCTCTCCGTCTGTCCGTTTTTCCTTCTGTCTGTATGTCCGTCCTCCTTTCTGTCCATCTGTCTGTCTATCTATCTATCCGTCTGTATGTCCTTCTGTCTGTCCATCTATCTGTCCGTCCATCTGTCCGTCCCTCTGCATGCCTGTTCTTCCGTCTATCCGTCTGTTTGCCAGTCTAACTCTCCGTTCAACCGTCAAAAGGTCGCCAATATACGAAGGAGTAAAGCCCGTCCGTCCTTCCTTCGGTACTTCTGTCCGTCTTTCTTTCCGTCTGTCCGTTTTTCCTTCTGTCTTTCTGTCCTGTCCGTCTGTCTGTCCGTCTGCCTGTCTTTCCTTCCGCCTATCTGTCCTTCGGTGTATGCGTCTGTTTAGCAGTCTAACGCCAATATACGAAGGAGTAAAGCCTTCTTCTGAAGTTTTGTCATCAGCTATTCTTAATTCAGCAGGCCTCTAAGGATCGTAAATAGACCAAATCGGTTAGTGTTTTGATATAGCTGCCATATTAACCGACCTCCCAATTTAAGGGCGCAATTCATCGCCGATTTTGCTGAAATTCTGCACAAAGAACTTTGTTAAGACTTCCTAAATCATTAATAAATATGATCTGAATTGGTCCACAACCTCATACACATGGCTTTAATTTATTATTGTTAACCTCTAGAGGGTCCAAATCGATCCAAGACTTCATATATCTCCTAAATAAATCGATATTACGATTTGTCTTTTTGAATACCTACAGAAAGAAATTTTTTGAAAAAATTTCCTTTTTGAGAAAAATATTTTTGTTCTAATTACCCTATCCCCCTTAGAACCCCTGTTTGTCACTCTTCATTCATTGCATTGACATGGAGTATGGCAAATAATTTAAAAATGAATAAATAAACCTCAACTGCTTGAGAAAGGTTGCAGCAGGACTTTCCTATAAATTTTCGCATTTAAATGTTTAATACAAATGTCTGCCTGCTTGATGTATTATGCTGATGTTATTCGAATTTCTGGTTACTCTGGTTTTTTTTCACATTTTGTTTTTGTTGCAGCAATGCCGTTTTGGGCCTTATAAAAATTCAACTACTCGACCTAAATTCTGTTGAGCGTTTGTTTTTTGTTTCATTTTTGCTGCCATTCATGTTTGTTTTATTCACTTGGACGAATACTTAGACCAAAAACTAGAAAACACACAACTAAAGAAATGAAAGGAAAACAAGCATAGCCGTAAATATGTACATGTATTTAAAATAGATGTATTTATATATATATAAACGAGTACCCACAACTGTAGCAACAACCTCTGTGGAAGTTATAAAAAGAAAACTAGCATAACAAACTTTAGTTTTTGCTTTTTTCCCCTTTGTTTTGTTTTTCTATTTTAAATAAGAGCTACCATAAAACAACAGCAATAGAAAATGCATAGAAAAATATACTTTACACGCACATGGGCACTCGCACACACCCATACACACACACACAAGCAAGCTGACTCACTCACTTAGTGCTATACAGCGGAGCAACATAACAAAGCCTGGCATAACAGTTTAACAAAAAATGCAGCCGAAGAAGAAAAGTTGCAACGCCAACAAATTTCTCATGGCTCATCACCAGCACCGCCACCCACTACCATCCCTGGAGTACCTCAAGTGAGCCTGAAGTAGTTCACCATCAGTTGTTTTTGTTGCACAGTTGCTTTCATTTTTCCTTCCCTTTTGCCTATCAGCAGTTAAGATTATGCTTTTGTTTTTTCTTTAAGTTGCCGACGACCTAAGCTCACTTCCCATTTAGTGTGGCCTAGTATCCTTTGGGACCTATGCCTTGTCCTTTGGTGTTTATTTTCCACTACGCCATGCAATTGTATCTTGGAATTGCTTAAGGAGCTGCACAAAAGTTTCTGTTTGCCACACAAATTTAATAAAATTAAATAGTTGAGATGTTTTTGTGACTTTTTATAAACTCAGCTCAGCTGTTTTCCCATCGCCTCTTTGATGAAACGAAAGTTGAGAAAATTTTGGCAAATTGAAATATTTGCTAAAATTGGAATTTTTTAAGAGTTTTACTTGAGAACTTTTATTCAAAACCATAGAAACAGTAACGGAAATATTTAGGATGTTGTTATAATTAAAGAACTATGGGATACAGTGGAATAAGCCAAAGAATGATGGAAACATACCCACGTGTCTTTTGTTAATTTATTTAAATTATTCTTAATTTACAGTAAATATTGGGATTAATAAATAGAATGAATAACATTGGCTTCTGAGGCCATCGAAGAAAGAGGTGCTTATGAAATATGAAACGAATAGAGCTGAAGTGCCTGCCAGATATTATGGGAAAAATCCAGAACCAAGTAATATTAGGGTTTTTTCTATGTCTGCCCCAAATTTTTCCATCACTGCCTAAATAAATTTTAGTAGGGATTTCATCTTTTGAATGGATCAGTAAAGATTTTTTGTATTTTTTTTCCAATTTGGTAAAAAACAAGTAAAAAGGCGTAAAGTTCGGCCGGGCCGAACTTTGGATACCCACCACCTCGCAAAATCTGATGACAAATGAATACTCTATGCCCAATAGCAGCTATATCGAAATATGTTCCGATTTGGACCAAATACTAATAAGTACAAGCCATTTTTCAATTGTGTATAAAAAATATTGGCCTTTTAAGTAGCCTTATATCTAAAAATCAACCCATCTAAACCATGTACGACACGGATGTCGAAAAGCCTAACATAAGTCACTGTGTCAAATTTCAATCAAATCGGATTATAAATGCGCCTTTTATGGGGCCAAGACTTTAAATCATGAGATCGGTCTATATGGCGGCTATATTCATATCTGCGCCGATCTGGGCAAAATTGAAGAACAATGTCGAAGAGCCTACCACAACTAAATGTCTCAAATTTCAGTGACATCTGATAATAAATTCGCCTTTTACGGCCCCAAAACTTTAAACCGAGAGATCAGTCTTTATGGCAGCTATATCCAAATCTGGGCCGATTTGGGCCAAGTTGCAGAAAAATGTCGAAGAGCCAAACACAACTCACTGTCCCAAATTTCGGCGAAATCGGACAATAAATGCGCCTTTATGGGCCCAAAACCTTAAATCGAGAGATCGGTCTATATGGCGGCTATATTCATATCTGGACCGATCTGGGCCATATTGCAGAAGTATGTCAAGGGGCTTAACTTAACTCACTATCCCAAATTTCAGCAAAATCGGATAATAAATATGGGTTTTATTGGCCCTAGACCCTAAATCTTAGGATCGGTCTATATGGCAGCTATATCCAAATCTAGACCGATCTGAGCCAAATTGACAATAAATGCCGAAGGGCCTAACATAACTCTTTGTCCCAAATTTCAGCGAAATCGGATAATAAATGTGGCTTTTATGGGCCTAAGACCCTAAATCGGAGAATCGGTATATATGGCAGCTATATCCAAATCTGGACCGATCTGGGCCAAAGTGAAGAAGGATATCTAAGGGCCTAACACAACTCACTGTCCCAAAATTGAGCAAAAACGAATGATAAATGTGGCTTTTCTGGGCCTAAGACCCTAAATCGGCCGATCGGTCTATACGGTCTATATATCAAAAATATGCAATTTTTGAAATTTTTTTAAAAATTTTTATAACCTCGTTTAAGACCCCACAAATATATATATTCTTGATATATATATATTAAGTCGATCAGACCCTGTCTGTCCGCCCGTCTGTCCGTCCGTCTCTCTGTCTGTCTGTCCGTCCGTCCGTCCGTCTGTCCGTCCGTCCGTCTGTCCGTCCGTCCGTCTGTCTGTCTGTCCGTCCGTCCGTCCGTCCTTCCATCCACGCGTCCGTCTGTCTGTCAAAAGCATGCTAAAATTCGAAGCTGTAAAGCTGGCCACTTGAAATTTTGCTCGACTACTTCTTATTAGTGTTGGTCCGTTGGGATTGTAAATGGGTCATATTGGTTCATAATTTGATATAGCTGCCATATAAACCATGAGCCCACCATAGCGCAGAGGTTAGCATGTCCCCGTATAACGCTGAACGCCTGGGTTCGAATCCTGGCGAGACCATCAGCAAAAATTTTCAGCAGTGGTTTTCCCCTCCTAATGCTGGCAACATTTGTGATGTACTATGCCAGGTAAAACTTTTCTCCAAAGAGGTGTCGCACTGCGGCACGTGTCGAGAGCACGCCAACTTTCGAAGGAGTAAAGCTAGCCGCTTGAAATTTTGCTCAAATACTTCTTATTAGCGTAGGTGGGTTGGGATTGTAGAAGGTTCATATCGGTCCATGTTTTGATATAGCTGCCATATAAACCGATCATGGGTCTTGACTTCTTGAGCCTCTAGAGGGCGCAATTCATCCGATTGGAATGAAAATGTTCACAATGTGTTTCGCTACGACTGCCAAAAACGGTGCTAAGTTTGGTTCAAATCGGTCAATAACCTGATATAGCTGTCGTATTAACCGATGTTGAATCTTAACTTTTTGAGCCTCTAGAGGGCGCAATTCTTATCCGATTTTTGCAAGAAGAATTTTGTTATGATATCCAATAACTGTGCCAAGTATGGTTCATGTGTCCATAACCTGATATAGCTGAGCCTTTAGAGGTCGCAATTATTTTCCGATTTGCCTGAAATTTTGTACGACGTATCCTCTCATCACCATCAACATAAGTGTTTATTATGGTCTGAATCGGTGTATAGCCTGATACAGCTCCCATATAAATCGATCTCCCGATTCGGCTTCTTGAGCTGCTGGAAGAGGGGGGTATACTTATCTCGTCATTACGTTTGTCCTCCTCCGTTGTTCCTCGAAATACTGACCTAAGACCCTATCTAGACATTCTAAAACGATCCAGAGTTGTCCATCCGTCGGTCCGTCTGTCGAAATCACTATAGAGATCGAACGCGTAAAGCAAACTTGAAATTTTGCCCTTTTTTTTGCTCTATTTTGACTTCTTGCGCAATTCATATTCCAATTGGCTGATATTTTAGAGGGGTCTCCAACATATAATTTAGTTGTGGTCTAAACCTGACCACATCTTGATATCGCTCTTATAGCAAAGCAAATCTTTTCTTCTATCCTTTTTTGTCTAAGAAGAGATGCCGGGAAAAGAACCCTACAAATGCGATCCATGGTGAAGGGCATATAAGATTCGGCCAGGCCGAACTTAGCACGCTTTTACTTCTTTAGTTTTCAATATTTATTAAATTAACATGGCTTATTTCAGTAGACCTTAAATTTATATAGCTTTAAATGGCCACCGCTTACAACAACATCAACATCAACACCAACAAAAACAATTACACAGTAGCCAAAGTTACTGATTTTATCAACTTGCCCATTTGTTATAGACCATGACATTTTGATATTGTTTCAATTTTTTGTTTTTATTATTTGTTCTATTATTTTTTTCCTTTTTTTTTTGGTGTGAAATAAGAAATTCAATAGATGTCAATCAAATTGCGGAAATTTTGTGTGTTTACTGCCATGTTTTATTGTGGCCCATGATTTTACGTCGATAGGTCATGCAATTGTATTTGTTTTGCAAGTGAGCTAGAGTGTGTGTGTGTGTGTGTAGTAGTAGTAGTAATTCCTATTGCCTTTTAGGGCTATACTATAAATAAACACCACAAAAAGAAAATTAATAAATAACTCACTTTGACTTTAATAGAAACACCCTTTGGGATTTTCTTGAGAAAAAAAAACTTTCCCATAGTTCTGCTTATTATTTATGGCCAATTACAAGGAATGAGTTGAAAGTTTTAGTGTTGCTTTTATCTTCAATAGATTTTCGAGCAAGAGAGTTTATTTATGAAATGATTATATTGCCCTTACAAACATTTCTTATGAAATGTTTTTTTTTTTTTTTTTTTGTTTAGGGGCTTTTTTATTGATCCGGAAAATAAATTTAATGGATTCGTCTTCAAACGAGGATATCTTTAGAAATAAAATCGATATAAAGACAAAATATTTTTTATATTTTACCTCGAAGACAACCTTTTACCAAACAATTTTGGTAACGAAATATGGTAATACCAAAAACGGTACATATGTTCTAAACAAAAAAAAAAAAATAAATAAATCTAGGAATAAAGAACTATGTAAAAAATTACAACCATTTATGAGATATTAATCATTTATTTGATTTTTTTTCATTTAAAAATCGTTCTCATTATATGAAAGTATACTGCGAACATATTTGAACTGTAAGAAATACGATAAAGGCTGCTCTGTTATTGGGACTATGGTGCGTATGAATAATTTGGTTTGTGTGAGTGAGTATCAATAAATCATACGCACCATTGTACCTCCCATGTGAAGTACATTTTATTATCAAAGAATTCAGACAAACAAAGCTCTAACGCAGAGTTGGTCTTTGATATTCAAATATTTTTTTATATCAGGTGCGACCTAACCAATTTGTTGCCTTGACTTTTCAAACATAATTATCCAAAAACAAGTAAGACGTAAGAGGACTACCGCTTTATGTAAGTCAAGATCCAAGTTATAATACCATGCAGCACAATATTGATGTACCACAGTAGTAAGACTTAGGAATGTTACAGCTCAATATCATAGTTTTACTCAATGTAGAGAGACTGGTGGATACATACGGATCGGATAATACATCATTTGGTGCTGGCTATAATTAAATATTTTCCAAACGACTGAACAAAGTTTCTGTGCCAATTTAAAGATGACGTGACCAAAAATTGGAATCAGTATTTTCTGCAAAAATTCATATCATAAGACAGATAGACGGACATGCATGCCGAAGGACAGATCGATGAACAGACAGACGGACAAGCAGACAGATGGAGAGACAGACAGATAGACGGACAGACAGACAAATGGACAGACAGGCAGACAGACAGAAAGACAGACGGACAGACAGACAGACAGACGGACAGACAGACGGACAGACAGACAGACGGACAGACCAAAAGACGGACAGACAGACGTACGTACAGACAGACAAACGGACAGACAGACGGTTAGACAGACGGACGGACAGACAGACGGACAGACAGACGGACAGACAGATGGACAGACAGACGGATAGATAGACAGACGGACAGACAAACAGACAGACGGACAAGCAGACAGACAGACAGACGGACAGACAGACATGCGGATAGACGGACAGACAGACAGACGGGCAGACAGACGATAGTGCACTGAAGATTATTCTCCACAACCAAGTCATAGATATACTGATAAAGTAACATGCGGCCATTGTGGCTATGAGACTTAAGGCGATAGGAAAATTGTTCGAGGATCGAAGCAACGTTAGGAAAACTGGAACAAGGTGTTTTCGATCCGAGGTCGAGTGACAGACAGACGGATGGACGGACAGACGGATAGATAGACAGACAGACGGACAGACGGATAGATAGACAGACAGACGGACAGACAGACGGCTAGACGGACAGACAGACAGACGAATAGACGGACGGACCGACGGACAGACAGACAGACGATAGTGCACTGAAGATTATTATTCACAACCAAGTCATAGATATACAGATTAAGTAACATGCGGTCATTGTGGCTATGAGACTTAAAGCGTTAGAAAAATTGATTGAGGATCGAAGCGACGATAGGAAAAGTGGAACAAGGAATGGAAGGTGTTTTCGATCCGATAACTGAGATGACAGTAGAGGTCGAGTGACAGACAGACGGACGGACGGACAGACGGATAGATAGACAGACAGACAGACGGATAGATAGACAGACGGATAGACGGACGGACAGATGGACAGACAAACGGATAGCCAGACAGACCGACGGACAGACAGACGATAGTGCACTGAAGATTATTCTCCACAACCAAGTCATAAATATACAGATTAAGTAACATGCGGCCATTGTTGCTATGAGACTTAAGGCGAAAGGAAAATTGATTGAGGATCGAAGCGACGATAGGAAAACTGGAAAAAGGAACGGAAGGTGTTTTCGATCCGATACCTGAGATGACAGTAGAGGTCGAGTGGGTTGACACGGGCAGCAGTGCATCGGCATAGTTTTATATTGACGCAACTCTAGTATTAACGTCTGGTAGTTATTACTAAGCGGATGGATCAAATAGAGAGAGCAGTGTGGGCCTGGGTGTGTACATTGAGGACACTGAGACTAAGATCTGCTTCCGACAACTAAGATCTGCTTAAGGCGCTACTCACGAGAAATTTTGCATATTTCCTATCAGTGTAGGTCAGTTGGGATTTTAAATAGGCCATATCAGTCCATGATATATGGAGCTGCCATATGAACCAATCTTGGATTTATGAAGGGTTTTGTTGTGACTTTTTACATTAATGCCAAGTATGGTCGAAAACGATACATAGATTGACATTGCTGGCATTTAAACCCATCTTGGATCTTAAATCTTGAGTCTCTAGAGAGCACAACTCTTACTCTGCTTGGCTAAAATTGTCAACGAAGTTTTTTATACCCTTATACCCACCATATACCACCATAGGATGGTGGTATAGGAAGTCCTTTATCATTGAGCGTTAAACTTAAATCGCACAGCGCTCACTGCTATGTTAGAAGTTGGCCCCTTTTCCATGATGGAAAGTTGATGGGCATTTGCCAACATTCAAATATATAATCAGCTTACAGATAATTTTGGTACTGATTGATATTTTCCAGTACTCATTTTTGTAAAATTCCATCAAAATCGGTATACAATGTATACTGTCCAATTAACACTTATTGTGTACGTGTAGGGTATACTCGTATATAGTCAACACCGCTCGAAGTTGTCCTTGTTCAAATTGATATCTTATCTTAAGCCAAAAATTTAAAGAAATTTTTTACCCAAAGTCAAAATTATTGAGATTGCATTGCAGGATATTGTCCGGATTTAGAGTATTTTTTAATAATTTCTATGCTATTCTTTGGACAGAGAGCCGTAAACAATGGTCTGAAACCGGATAATATCCTGCAATGTAATCTTAATAAGATTTTAAGACAAAAAAACGAAAGCGCAAACAAACAAACCACAGTCACAGTTTTGAAGAAATTTTGAACAAAAACAATTTTGTTAAATTTTTCTAAATACGTAGCTTATAAGAAATTGTTCCAAATTTCTTTCAAGTTTTCCAAGTTTCAAGTGTTTTAAATATACCACAATTTGCAGTGGCATGACAGTTTATTTACTTTTTTTGAGTCTTTTAATGTATTTTTTAGTATATTTTAGCACTTTTTTAGGTTTTAGTACCTTTAATTTTGAAAAACAACAAAAAATTTTTCCTTTTTCTTTCTCTAACAACTCTTTCAACCGTTTGCATTGTTTTAAGTTTCGTAGTACTTGTTATGGCCTGATTACTCAATTGCCTAAATGGCTATATAAACTACTCCTTAGACATTTACTTTATGAAGTTGTGTGCCAGCAATTTCTAGCAAAGACACATAAACTCGTCTCCTTCCACACACTTTCGCTTATCCACAAAGCATCAAACCAATACTAAAACAACACCAACACCATGGACCTTAACAACCAATCTTAAGCTCTCTTCTGCCCTTCAAATGATGCACTCATTCAGGGCAGTGAGTTCAGTTCAGTTCAGTTCAGTTTAGTGTGTTATGTAAACGGGAACAACTGCTAAAGTTTTAACCATCAAAATCCACTTTTAAACAAAGGTTACCAACTAAAAATATAATGGTCCCCAAGGAACACTTAAAAAATGAACACATACTAAACTTAAACGAAATGGAAACGGCAGGCAGTCAGGCAGGCAGGCAGCCATGGTGCCCACACCACACTTCTGAAATCTCCCCCTTGGCCATTTGGCATCACCTTAAGAAGGCCAAAGAAGTGTAGACGGCTACAAGAAAGAAGGGGAAATAAATTTAAGGTGTTCGAAGTTAAGGAGAGCACATGATGAAAGGAAAAGGAAAGGCAGGATAGGGGAGATATGTATTTTAATTTTTTGAAGAGAAAGGGTTATGAAGTTGGAGAAGTTTCGTGGTAAGATTTTTCTAGGCATATGGATTGAATAAACTCTTTGAGAGTTTAAAATAAACATATATGGCTTTAAATGGTAATTTGGGAAAACATTTGTTGGCAAATTTTTTTGTCTATTCGAAATATACACCAATGAAATGAATTTCAAAGAAAAAGTGAAATAAGCCCAAAATAAATTCGGACGTTTCCGTATTCCAAATTCTTTTGGTTTTTGTTGGACAGTACTCAAAAATCGCTGGTCGATATAAACCATACTCAACACATTTTTTGGAGGACATAACGAAATACGTCATGTCTAATTTCAGCCAAATCGGATAGGAATTGCGCCATCTAGAGGCTCAAGAAGCCAAGATCCAAGATCGGGTTATGTGACAGCTATATCCGGTTATGGACCGATTTCAATCATACTCATCACAGTTGCTTGAAATCATAACAAAATATCTTATGCCAAATGTCAGCCACACCGGATGAGAATTGTGCCCTCAAGTGGATCAAGGAATCAAGATCAAAGATCGGTTTATATGGCAGCTATATTAAAACATAGACCGATATGGCCCATTTACAATCCCAACTGATCTACATTTATAAGAAGTATTTGTGCAAAATTTCAAGCGGCTAGCTTTACTCCTTCGAAAGTTAGCATGCTTTTGAGAGATAGACGGACGTATGGACGGACGGACAGACAGACGGACGGACAGACGGACGGACAGACGGACGGGCGGACGGACAGACGGACGGAAAGACGGACGGACAGATGGACGGACGGACGGACGGACAGACGGACGGACAGACGGACGGACAGACGGACGGACAGACGGACGGACAGACGGACGGACAGACGGACGGACAGACGGACGGACAGACGGACGGACAGACGGACGGACAGACGGACGGACAGACGGACGGACAGACGGACGGACAGACAGACGGACAGACAGACGGACAGACGGACGGACAGACGCATGGACATACGGACGGACAGACGAACGGACAGACGGACAGACGGACGGACAGACGGACGGACGGACGGACGGACAGACGGACGGACAGACGGACGGACAGACAGACAGACAGACAGACGGACGGACAGACAGACAGACAGACAGACGGACGGACAGACAGAAGGACGGAAAGACGGACGGACGGACAGATAGACGGACGGACAAACAGACGGACAGACGGACGGCAGACGGACGGACAGATGGACGGCCGGAAGAACGGACAGACGGACGGACGGATGGATATGGCTAGATCGACATTAAATGTCATGACTATCAAGAATATCTTTACTTTATGAGTTCTTAGACGATAATTTCGAGGAATTACAAACAGAATGACAAAATTAGATTACCCCATCCTATGGTGGAGGGTACAAAAACAAATTTTAAAATCGAAAATCCTGAAGGACACCGTGATTCAGAGGTTGGCATGTCCTCAAATGACGCCGAACGCTTGGGTTCGAATTCCGGCCTGAATATTAGGAAAATTTTCAGCCGTGGTTATCCCCTTACTAATGCTGGATACATTTGTGAGCTATACTGCCATGTTGAAATTTTCCCTACCAACTGGTGTCACTATGCGGCACGTCTTTCGGACTCGGCATGAAAAAAGGAACTTAAACTTTAATCGGACTGCACTCAATGATATGAGCGATGTATCCCCGGTTCCTGAATGTTCGTAGGAAGTTTAGTATTTAGCAAGACGGAAATCCTGGAGACCATAATATTGGGTTGCCCAAAAAGTAATTGCGGATTTTTTAAAAGAAAGTAAATGCATTTTGAATAAAACTTAGAATGCACTTTAATCAAATATACTTTTTTACACTTTTTTCTAAAGCAAGCTAAATGTAACAGCTGATAACTGACAGAAGAAAGAATGCAATTACAGAGTCACAAGCTGTGAAAAAATTATGGAGCACTATCCAGCAAAAATTTTGGAAATCGCCACATAAATGAAGATTTGTCAACACAAACAAGTTTTAGAAAAGCCGAGGTGACCACTTTTATTGAATAGCGGACCACCTAGAGCTTAAACATTTCAGAGATGATCGCTATAGCATCTCAGCTTTAACCATTTACAATTGCAAGGAGATATCTATACCCCATCTCTAAAAGATATTCTACAAATATTTTTTTTTCGCTTTTACCCACTGTGCGTTGTATTATCTAAAGCCCTTAGAAGGCGCATTGATTTTCCGATTTCGCTGGAATTTGAAACAGTGAATTCAATTAAGACTCCCATCATCCGACCAACATACGGTTCATATGGGACTTTTTTCAAACATAGATGACTTTCAGGCTGTTCTGCTGATTTAGGGCCTTAAGACTAAAACCCAATATCCAAATTCTCCATGTGGCATAGAGGATAACGGGCAATGGGAAGTTTGTGACTCCATTCAAAAATTCCAAATTTCATTGAAAATCCATCAAAACTTGAATTTTAAAATTATGCCTCCCAGAGAGAGGCAAAAAATTCAAAAACTCAAAGAGAGTCTACTAAAAATAGTATTTTCATTTAGAAAACTTTAAATTGGTTGTATCTCCTTAACTAAATCATTACTCCACCCAAAAATTCAAAACGAAAAGACATCAAAAAACGAATTTGGCCTTTAAAAACTTAATTGGATAAATCTCCTAAACTATGAGTCCTAGAGAAAAATGGGCATTAAAAAGTAACTCCAACAATAATTCAAAATTTCGTAAAAAATCGAATTTTTGCTATAGAAATTTTTAACTGGCTGTATCTCCTAAACTTTGCGTTCAAGAGGGAAATGGGCTTCAATTTCTGACTCCATCCAAAAATTCCAAGTTTCTTTGCAAATCCATCAAAATCTAATTTCCACCATGGAAATTCAAAATTGGCTGTATCTCCTTAACTACTCAAATCTCCTCAATTTCTTGACTCCACCTTAAAATTCAAAATGTAATCGAAAATCCTTAAAAATCGAATTTTCACAATAGAAATTTGAACTATGCGTCCTAGAGAGAAATGGGCCTCAATTCGTGACTCCACCCAAAAATTCAAAATATCATCGAAAATCCATCAAAAATCGAGTTTTCACTTTGGAAACTTCAAATTGGCTTTATCTCCTAAGCTATGCTTGCTTGAGGGAAGTGAGCCTTAATTCGTGACTCCACCCAAAAATTCAAAAGTTGACCGAAAATCCATTAAAAGTCCATCAAAAAAACTTTAAACTACTGTATCTCTTAAACCACGCGTCCTTAGGGAAATAGTCCTTAATTCTTAACCCCATCTAGAAACTTGAAATTTCATCGAGAAAATCAACTCGGGAGATCGGTTAATATGGGAGCTATGACAGGTTATAGACCGATTCGAACCGCACTTGGCTCAGTTGTTGTAAGTCATAACGGAACACTAGTTGCGAAATTTCAGCCAAATCGGATGAAAATTGAGGCATTTAGGGGCTAAAGAAGTCAAATTGGGAGATCGGTTTATATGGAAGCTAAATCAGGTTATAGACCGATTCGGACCATAATTGATTCAGTTGTTGAAAGTCATAGCAAAACACTATATGCAAAATTGCGACTTCTAGGGGCTCAAGAAGTCAAATCGAGAGATCGGTTTATATGGGAGCTATATCCAAATCGGAATCGATATGGCCCATTTGCAATCCCCTACGATCTACATCAATATTAAGTATCTGTGCAAAATTCGGAAATACATTCGACCGCTAACGTGATTTCGACAGACGGACGGACACAGCTAGTTGGACTAAAAATGTCGAGACGACCAAGAATATATTGGGTTGCCCAAAAAGTAATTGCGGATTTTTCATATAGTCGCCGTTGACAATTTTTTTCACAGCTTGTGACTCTGTAATTGCATTCTTTCTTCTGTCAGTTATCAGCTGTTACTTTTAGCTTGCTTTAGAAAAAAAGTGTAAAAAAGTATATTTGATTAAAGTTCATTCTAAGCTTTATTAAAAATGCATTTACTTTCTTTTAAAAAATCCGCAATTACTTTTTGGGCAAACCAATATATACTTTAAGGGGTCCTAGATCAATATTTCGAGGTGTCACAAACGGAATGACTAGATTAGTATAACCCCTCTCCTATGGTGGTGGGTATAAAAAGGGGTTCTTTTAGTCGACTGCTATCAGAAAATGTATGGATAGTGGACGAAATCTGCACTTGTATACTCAATATCGCCCGAATTTTGCTATAGCATACTTTTTTCTTCTACTTTTTTGATATCCTTGAACTCTTTGCTTTGCGCCCAAAATATCTGTTTAATGTACCATATATCATAATCTGCCTAAAATTTGAATATAATTTTCCAATCAAATATTTTTTTTATAGGAGCAAGTGTCTTCCATCAGCAACATTACAAAAATCAGTTGCCACAAGGTCTGGTAAATACTTTTCTCTGTCCAAAGAAAAGTCTTAGCGTTCCACATCAGCATACATTTTAACCCTTGCCCACTCTTGATGACAAAATATTGAAAAAATGGCAACAAAGGAAACGATTCTTTACCACAGCGATAAGAAGCCTAATCTTAATTGTTTTTTTTATACCCACCACCGAAGGATGGGGGTATATTCATTTTGTCATTCCGTTTGCAACACATCGAAATATCCATTTCCGACCCTATAAATATATATATTCTTGATCAGCGTAAAAATCTAAGACGATCTAGACATGTCCGTCCGTCTGTCCGTCTGTCTGTTGAAATCACGCTACAGTCTTTAAAAATTGAGATATTGAGCTGAAATTTTGCACAGATTCTTTTTTTGTCCATAAGCAGGTTAAGTTCGAAGATGGGCTATATCGGACTATATCTTCATATAGCCCCCATATAGACCGATCCGCCGATTTAGGGTCTTAGGCCCATAAAAGCCACATTTATTATCCGATTTTGCTGAAATTCGGGACAGTGAGTTTTGTTAGGCCCTTCGACATCCTTCGTCAATTTGGCTCAGATCGGTGCAGATTTGGATATAGCTGCCATATAGACCGACCCTCCGATTTAGGGTCTAAGGGCCATAAAAGCCACATCTTTTATCCGATTCCACTGAAATTCGGGACAGTAAGTTGTGTTAGGCCCTTCGACATCCTTTGTCAATTTGGCCCAGATCGGTTCAGATTTGGATATAGCTGCCATATAGACCGATCCTCCGATTCATGGTGTTAGGCCCATAAAAGCCACATTTATTACCCGATTTTGCTGAAATTTGGGACAGTGAGTTTTGTTAGGCCCTTCGACATCCTTCGTCAATTTGGCTCAGATCGGTTCAGATTTGGATATAGCTGCCATATAGACCGACCCTCCGATTTAGGGTCTAAGGGCCATAAAAGCCACATCTTTTATCCGATTCCACTGAAATTCGGGACAGTGAGTTGTGTTAGGCCCTTCGACATCCTTCGTCAATTTGGCCCAGATCGGTTCAGATTTGGATATAGCTGCCATATAGACCGATCCTCCGATTTATGGTATTAGGCCAATAAAAGCCACATTTATTACCCGATTTTGCTGAAATTTGGGACAGTGAGTTGCGTTAGGCCCCTCGACATCTTACTTCAATTTGGCCCAGATCGGTTCAGATTTGGATATAGCTGCTATATAGACCGATTTCTTGATTTAAGGTTTTGGGCCCATAAAATGCTCATTTATTGTCCATGTCGCCGAAATTTGGGACAGTGAGTTAAGTTAAGCTCCTTGACATACATCTGCAATATCGCACAGATCGGTCCAAATTTAGATATAGCTGCCATATAGACCGATATCTATGTTTTAGGTTTTGGGGCCATAAAGACGCATTTATTGTCCGATGTCGCTGAAATTTGAGACGGTGAGTTTAGTTAGGCTCTTCGACGTCCTTCTTCAATTTTGCCCAGATCGATCCAGATTTGAATATAGCTGCCATGTAGAACGATCTCTCGATTTAAAGTCTTTGCCCCATAAAAAGCGCATTTATAATCCAATTTCACTGAAATTTTACATAGTAACTTATGTTAGGCTTTTCAACATCCGTGTCGTATATGGTTCAGATCGGTTAATTTTTAGATATAGCTACTGTACTTATTAGTATTTGGTCCAAATCGGAACATGTTTTGATATAACTGATATGGGTCATAAGGTATGAAATTTTCACCGAATTTTGATGAAAGGTGGTTTACATATATACCCGAGGTGGTGGGTATCCAAAGTTCGGCCCGGCCGAACTTAACGCCTTTTTACTTGTTTTTATCTACATCTCCTACTCCATCTCTTTCTGAATCCATCCATACCTTAATTATTCCTTGCTACTTGCTTTGTTTACTTGGTAGCTGTTGTTTTTCTTTTTACTCCTTTGTTTGATGAAAACCCCCCTAAAAGGGGACAAAAACAGCACATGTGGTAGAGGGTAAAGCTAATTTTATTTCCATTAGCCACAACAATAATTTATTCTGTCATATTTGTTAATAACATAATGTGTAATAGCTCGTTTGTGATAACCGTTTACAATTGAGCAGCTCAAGGCTTAATATAGAGAGCCTCACTAACACACAAAATGAAGCCACAAACAGAAATGCCAAAAAAAAAAACCATACAAAAACAAGAAATAGTAAGGCCAAAAACAAGAACAAGAAAACGTGCATAAACAACATTTCCCACGCGTTTTTTACGTTTGTTCTGCGTCTAGCTAACGACAGCAACAACGGCAGAAACAACAACAACAACAACAAGAAGCAAGCCATAAATCAATATGGTCAAAGCCATAGCGAAGGCACAACAAAACGGCCTTTAAGATGCCTTTAAGTTTAATGTGCACAGACGTTCACTTAACTCTGACACACTAGTCGCACAAAACACACACACACACTCATACACACTCACAAAGGCAGACACCTAAACCCCCAAGAGCTACAATCAAACAATCGTACACTTAAAGGCTAGCCAAAGACCTTGGCTGTTGAAGTACAGAAACAAACGCAGTCACACACACACACACACACACATACATACACCTAAAAACACACTTTCCCACACACAGACTTTCATTCTAAAGCTTTGTTTCTCCTAGGCTATGAAACATCTGCAGCCTGGTTTTATGCCACTGCCTTTCTGTGTGGTGATATAATTTTAAGATGAAATATTTTTCTCCGTATTCCAAGAATGTATGTCACAGTTGTTCATTTAAATGTGGAAAAATTCTATGGCAGCAGCAACAGTCACATTCATAAGACTAAGAAATACAAAAAAAAAAAACCAAACACTTTCACAATTAAGCCATGGACGTGGTAATGTAGTTTATGCTGAGGGAAACAAGAATCAAATATCCTTGAACAAACATTAAAAAACTCTAAAAAACACGAATTTTGAAAGAAAAATAAGAAGGGCGCCTTAACGATTATAAGAATCGACCATGCCGAAACTGAGGATCACAATTTGTCAATTTATTTAAGCAATAGGTAGCCTATGTGGTTTATATGAGAGATATATCAGGTTATATGGAGGCCATCGTAGTGCAGAGGTAAGCATGTCCGACAAAGCAGGTTTCGAATCGTGGCGAGAAGAGGTATTATGCCATGAGAAAACTTCTACCCAAAAAGGTGTCACACTGAGGCATGCCGTTCGGACTAGGCTAAAATTAGGAGGTCCCCATGTTGAGCTTAAAACTTGAATCGCACAACACTCATTGAAATGTGAGAAGTTTGCCCCGGATCCTTAATGGAATGTCCATAGGTAAAATTGCATATCAGGTTATGAGCCGATTTGGATCATTCTCGGTGAGGATGTTAGAATTCATCATGTAAAATTATATCTATGGACTTATGACAAAAACACTTAAAATGTTAAGTAAAGAGAAAAATATTGATATTACCTTTCTACGCATTTGCCTAAATTTATAAACAAAACGTTTTGTATTCAATTTCGAGTGCTTTTTTTCGACCGCTTTAAAAATTTTTTAATTTTGAGTTGTGGTTTTGTCATATTTCCACAGATATCCTTTTCGGGTAAGAAGCTTCACTCGTTCGAGAATTACCTTCTTTCAACAGACGGATGGAAAGACAGACGGACAGAAAGACAGACAGACAGACGGATGGGAAGAAGTACAGATGGGATAGAAAAACAGCCAGATAGATGGACGGAAACATAGACAGACAGACAGGCGAACAGACAAATGGCCACACGGACGGGCAGACGGACAGGAAGACGGACGGACGAATAGCAGGCGTATGGACAGACGGACAGGAAGACGGACGGACGAATAGCAGGCGTATGGACAGACGGACAAGCAGGCAGTTGGACAGACAGATAGGCGGATGGACAAGCGGACGGACAGGCAAACAGACAAGTGGACGGACAGACGGGTGGACGGCAGGTGGTCGAATAGACGGAAATAAGGACGGGCAGACGGACTAATAGACGGACAGACGGACAGACGGACGGATGGACAGGCGGACGGACGGAGAGTCGGATAGACAGAGAGAAGGACGGACAGACGGACGATATACGGACGAACGGATGGATGGCATGCGGACGGACGGGCAGATGGAAGGACAGACGAAAGGACAGACGGAAGGACAGACGGAAGGACAGACGGATGGACAGACGGAAGGACAGACGGAAGGACAGACGGAAGAACAGACGGACGGAGAGTCGGATAGACAGAGAGAAGGACGGAAAGACGGACGATATACGGACGAACGGATGGATGGCATGCGGACGGACGGGCAGATGGAAGGACAGACGGAAGGACAGACGGAAGGACAGACGGAAGAACAGACGGAAGGACAGACGAATGGACCGACGGAAGGACAGATGGATGGACGGACGGACAGGCAGACGGACGGGTGAGAGAAGGACAGACGGATGGCGGGGGATGGATGGATAGACAGACGGACGGACGGTCGGATGAACGGGATTCGGATGGACGGGATTCGGATGGACGGGAGCCGGATGGACGGGAGTCGGATGGACGGGAGTCGGATGGACGGGAGTCAGATGGACGGAAGTCGGATGGACGGGAGTCGGATGGACGGGCGTCGAATGGACGGTAGTCGGATGGACAAAGAGAAGGACAGACAGCAGAACAGATGGAAGGACAGACAGTTGGACAGGAAGACGTAAGGACAGGCAGACGGATGGCAAACACAAATTTTTAATTGTACTTGCGTATCTTTTTATTTTGGTCGCAACATTTTTTCAATTGGAATTGTGTCCTTAGATCAATAGGTTCTTGTTTATATTTACAATGAACAAAATTTAATGGTATCTCTTTTCTATACCCGCACAGGGGGAGAGGAGAGGTATACTTATTTCGTCATTCCGTTTATAACACCTCGAAATATTCATCTAAGACCCCATATAATCGATCGCCTCATGTCGTCTGCCCGTCTGTGGAAAGCATGCTAACTTTCGAAGGAGTAAAACTGGGCGATTGAAATCTTGCACAAGTACTTCCTATTGATGTATGTCAGTTGGGATTCTAAATTCGTCATATCGGTTCATATTAAGATAACGCTCCCATATAAGCCGATCTTCCAATTATAGTTCTTGAGCCTCTAGAGGGCGTGAGTCTTATCCGATATGGCTGAAAATGTTCACCAAAACTTCTACTACGACCTTCAACATATATGCCTAGTATGGTCCGAATCGGCCAAAAACCTGTTAAAGCTCCCATATAAACCAATCTCTTGATTTTTCTTCTTGAACCGCTAGAGGGCGTTATTATTTTCCAAATTGGCTGAAATTTTTCACAGTGATTTTTTCTGTGACCTCTAATGTTCGTGCAAAGTATGGCCTCAATCGATTCAAAACCTGATATTGCTCTTCTATAAACTCTATTCCCGATTTTACTTAACTTTGTCCTGTAATAAAACGTATGGTCGGAATCGGTTCAAAACCTGATATAGCTCCTTTATAAGCCGATCTCCTGATTAAGGGAGCCTTTAGAGTTCGTAATTTTTATCCTAATTGGCTGAAAATTCTCTTTGACTTTTTCTGTGACCCCTAATATTCGTGCCAAGTGTGCTCTGAATCGGTTCAAAATCTGATATAGCTCCCATATAAACCGATCTACCGATTTTACTTTTTGGGCCTCTTCAGGGATTAATTTTTATTCGATTTAGTTGAAATGATGCATAATGGCATCTTTTTAGTGTTCAACATGTGATTTCCATTATCAATGAAGAGTATGATCCGAATCGGTCTATAAACCGATATAGCCCCCATACAAACCAATTCACGAATTTGACTTCTTGAGCCTCTAAGAGCCTCAGTTTTCAACTAATTTGGCTGAAACTTGGCACAAGGACTTCTGTTCTGACTTCCAATATCATTGCTGAGTATAATCCGAATCGGTCAATAAACTGGCATAATGCGAATCCGGGATTTCATTTATTGAGTCCTTAGACCTGAATTTTCATCCGTTTTGGCTAAAATTTGGCGCAAGGTCTTGGGTTGGGACTTCAATATCAGTACCGAGTATAATCAAAATTGGTCTAAAAACTGAAATAGACCACATATTTACCGATTCCCGTATTTGACTAAGAAGTCCCTAGAAGCCTTAGTTTTTATCTGATTTTACTGAAATTTGACGAAAAGACTTCCAGTTCATCCGTCTGCATGTCCGTTCGTCTGTCCTTCCGTACGTCCATCCATCTATTCGTCTGTCCTTCCGTGCATGCATTCATCCTATCGTCTCTCCTTCCGTGCGTCCATCCATCCTTTCGTCTGTCGAAATCATGATAACCTTCGATCGAATAAAGATACGCGCTTGAAATTTTGCACATATACACAGGCTGGAACATTGAGCTCCAATTTGAGTGGTGTTCATTGCTATCAGGAGGAGCTTACCGGGGAGCTTTCGGGGGGCGACCACATGTTGCTGATAGTGGAATGCTTCATACGGAGTGGCCGCAACGGCAGTCGCGGAAAATCAACGATATCGAGCGGAGAGTTTCAGTCGATATGACAAGGCGAGTTATATGGCCGCTTTAAATAACTAATGGCAAAACTGCTCCCGCGGCGATCGGTTCTTTGGACCGGCCTGATTTTTACTTCCAGAACCCTTGCAAATTTAACCCGATGTTCTCCAAAAAATGAACTTTGTTATACCCACCACCGAAGGACGGGGGCATATTCATTTTGTCATTCCGTTTGCAAAACATCGAAATATCCATTCCCGACCCTATAAAGTATATATATTCTTGATCAACGTAAATCTAAGACGATCTAGACATGTCCGTCCGTCTGTCCGTCCGTCTGTCTGTTAAAATCATGCTACAGTCTTTAAAAATAGAGATATTGAACTGAATTTTTGCACAGATTCTTTTTTTATTCATAAGCGGGTTAAGTTCGAAGATGGGCTATATCGGACTATATCTTGATATAGCCTCCTTATAGACCGATCTCTCAATTTATGGTCTTAGGCCCATAAAAGCCACATTTATTATCCGATTTCGCTGAAATTTGGGACAGTGAGTTGTGTTAGGCCCTTCCACATCCTTCGTTAATTTGGTTCATATCGGTCCAGATTTGGATATAGCTGCCATATAGACCGATCCTCCGATTTAGGGTCTTAGGTCCCTAAAAGCCACATTTATTATCCGATTTTGCTGAAATTTAGGACATTGAGTTGTGTCAAGCCCTTCGACATGTTTCGTCAATTTGGTTCATATCGGTCCAGATTTGGATATAGCTGCCATATAGACCGATCCTCCGATTTAGGGTCTGAGGCCCATCAAAGCCATATTTATTATCCGATTTCGCTGAAATTTGGGACAATGTGTTGTCTAAGACCCTTCCACATCTTTCTTTAATTTGGCCCTGATCGGTTTAGATTTGGATATAGCGGTCATATAGACCGATCTCCCGATTTAAGATTTTGGGCCCTTAAAAGGCGCATTTATTGTCAGATGTCGCTGAAATTTGAGACAGTGAGTTGTGGTAGGAACTTTGACGTCCTTCTTCAATTTGGCCCAAATCGGTCCAGATTTGGATATAGCTGCCATATTGACCGACCTCTCGATATAAGGTTTTGGGCCCATAAAAACCACATTTATTGTACGATTTCGCCAAAAGTCGAGACAGTGAGTTATGTTAGGCTTTGCAACATCCTTCTTCAATTTGGCCCAGATCGGTCCAGATTTTGATATAGCTGCCATATAGACCCACCTCTCAATATAAGGTTTTGGCCCCATAAAAGGCGCAATTATTGTCCGATTTTGCCAATATTTGGGACAGTGAGTTGTGCTAGACCCCTTCATATCCCTCTTCAATTTGGTCTGCATCGGTTCAGATTTGGATATAGCTGCCATATAGACCGATCTCTCGGTTTGAAGTCTTGACCTAATAAAAGGTACATTTATAATCCAATTTCGCTGACATTTGTCACAGTGACATATTTTAGACTTTTCGACACCCGTGTCATTTATGGTTCAGATCGGGTTATATTTGGATATAGTTACAAAATTGAACAATGGCTTGTACTTATTAGACCACTCAATGATCCAAATCGGACCATATGTCGATATAGCTACCATGGGGGCACGAATTATGCATTCTTCACCGGATTATGACGAAAGGTAGTTTACAAATAAACCCGGGGTGTTGGGCATTCAAAGTTCGCCCCGGCCGAACTTAGCATGCATTTCCTTGTTATACCTTCACCATAGGATGGGGGTATACTAATTTCATCATTCTGTTTGTAACACCTCGAAATATGGGTCTGAGACCCCCATGAAGTACATATATTCTTGATCGTCATGTCATTTTCAGTCGATCTAGCCATGTCCGTCTGTCCGTCCGTCTGTCGGTCGAAAGCACGCTGGTTTTGGTATCACTTCCAACAACAGCATATGATTCAAATCGATCCATGTTTTGATGGGGCTGTCTTATAAAGCGATTTTGGGTCTTGATTTCTTGAGCCTCTAGAGGGCGCAATTCTCGTCCGATTTAACTAAAATTTTGCGCGTAGTGTTTTGGTGTTATTTTCAATAACTGTTTTAAATATGATTCAAATCGGCACATAACCTGATATAGCTGCCATATAAACCGATCTGAGATCTTGACTTTTTGAGCCTCTAGAGGGCGCAATTCTCATCCGATTTGGCAGAAATTTTGTACCACAGCTTCTCTCATGACCTTTAACATACGTGTCTAATATGGTCTGAATCGATCTATAGCTTGATACATCTCCCATATAAACCGATCTGCAGATTTTGATTCTTGAGCCCCTACAAGACGCAATTCTTATCTGAATGAACTGAAATATTACACAATGACTTCTACAATGTTCAGCATTCATTTATGGTCCCAATCGGACTTTAACTTGATATAGCTCCAATAGCACAACAGTTCCTATTCAATATTCTTTGCATGCCTAAGAAGAGACCCATGGTGGAGGGTACATAAGATTCGGCCCGGCCGAACTTTGCACCCTCTTACTTGTTCTTTACTACTACGCCCTTGCCTGATATTAAGATGCCACCATAAACTTGGCCGTATTAGTGGCGTGTAAGAGAAGTTTTCTTGCTTCGTTCGCTCGCTCGCTCGCTTGCTCGCTATTCAAAGGAAATGTAGTTTTATTATGGCAAAGGAAATGTATTGTTATTTTTTATTTCATTTCTCCCTCCTTGGTCGCCATGTGCAACTGCTGTTGCTTTTGCTTCGTCATGATGCTTCTTAAATTCTAAACTTTTTTTCTCTCAATTTCGTCTCTAAGACATGACCAAGTTTTTAGTTTTCCTTGAGCTTTGCAACATATGTCCTTATGTCGCTGTGCTAGCTGCAGGGCTCACAAGTCGAAATGTAAGAAAGGAGAAGAAGAAGAATGTAAGAAGAAGGAAAAGTAACTTAAAGTAGAACACCGGGTTTTCCTAGTTTTCTTTTTTTTCGCCCTCTGCTTAAACCTAGACATGTTTCCTTAAGGCATTCCGCTGAGGAAATTAATGTGAAAAATTGCAATGTTGCAATTGAGGACACCACGGTTGTTAGAATTAAGCTGAGTCAGTTTCTTTAGAAAGTTGGCAAAGAGCTAGTTTTGTAAAATTTTAGTTTGGATAGCATCAGGAGAAAAAGTTTTAGTTGCTCTTTAAACATAGAAATGATGAACTAAGGACTTAGGCCTTCATGGACAGAACTTAATGTAGATTTGAAAAAGGTTTATTTGACAGTTTTTTTTTTACAGAACTGTCAATTGAAGCTATTTCCAATATACATAAAGTTTTGTGAATAAAGCTGATAAAATTTATTTCATAGTTCCACAGATTTTGGAGACACGTGTGATAGTTTTATCAAAATTTTTGGCTTCTGCTTGATAATGGAGTTTATTTTGGTGCTAAGAGCGAAGCTTTAATGATATCATGAATTACAAAGGGTCCATACCAGGCCATACCAATTTTATACCCTCCACCATAGGATGAGGGGTATACTAATTTCGTCATTCGGTTTGTAACACCTGGAAATACGCGTCTATGACCCCATAAAATATGAAAATTTTTGATCGTCTTGACATTTTAAGTCGATCTAGCCATGCCCGTCCGTCTGTACGTTCGGCTGTCCGTCCGTTTGTCTGTCCGGCGGTCCGTCCAGCTGTCCGTCAGTCTGCCCACCCGGCTGTCCGTCCGGCTGTCCGTCCGGCTGTCCGTCCAGCTGTCCATCCGGCTGTCCATCCGTCTGTCCGTCCGGCTGTCCCTGCGGCTGTCCGTCTGTCGAAAGCACGCTAACTTTCGAAGGAGTAAAGCTAGCCACTTGAAATTTTGCACAAATACTTCTTATCAGTGTAGGTTGGTTGGAATTGTAAATGGGCCAAAATGCTCCATGTTTCGATATAACTGCCCTATAAACCGATCTTGAGTCTTGACTTATTGAGCTTCTAGTGGACGCAATTCTCATTCGATTTGGCTGAAATTTTGCACCCAGTGTTTTGGTATGACTTCCAACAACTGAGTGTGGTCTAAATCAGTCCATAGCCTGATATAGCCGCCATTTAACCGATCTCCCGATTGAACATCTTGAGCTTCTAGAGGGCGCCATTCTTATCCAATAAGGTGGAAATTTTGCATATGGCGTTTTATTTTGGCTTCCAACAACTATGTCATGTATGGTCTAAATCGGTTGATAACCTGATATAGCTGCCATATAAACGGATCGTGGGTCTTGACTTCTTGAGCTTCTAGAGGGCACAATTCTTATTCAATCCCATGGCAGCCGGTTGTACGTACCGGATTGACCCGATGGAATCCTCCATCGGCAAGGGCTGCCGTCTCGGTGTAAAACACACTGCTATAACAACATAACAACAACAATTCTTATTCGACCTGGCCGAAATTTTGCATGAAGTGATTTATTTTGACTTCCAACAACTGTGCCAAGTATGGTCTAAACCTGTCCATAACCTGATATAGCCGCCATATAAACCGATCTCCCGTTTAGACTTCTTGGCCTTCCGGAGGGCGCAGTTCTTATCCAATATGGTTGAAATTTTGCATATGTCGTTTTAGTATGGCATCCAACAACTGCTCCAAGTACGGTTTAAATCGGTTGATAATCTGATATAACTGCCACATAAACCAATCTCCCAGTTTGACTTTTTCAGCCTCGGGAGAGCACAATTATTACTCCATTTGCCTGAAATTTTGGAGATGGCGCTTTTCTATGACTCCTTACAGCCATGGAAATTACGGTACATACGTTCAATAACTTGATATAGCTCATATGTATTTGAACAAGTAAACAGGCGTTAAGTTCGGCCGGGCCGAACTTTGGATACCCACCACCTCGGGTATATATGTAAACCAGCTTTCGTCAAAATCCGGTGCAAAACTCATACCTTATGTACCATAGCAGAAATATATGGAGGGGATCTTATCTTAACTCTTTGTCCCCAATTTTGGCAACATCGGACAAAAAATGCGCTTTTTATGGCCCCAAAATATAAAACCGAGAGATCGGTCTATATGGCAGCTATATCCAAATCTGGACCTATCTGTGGGATAATGCAGAAGTATATCAAGGGGCTAACTCGCTGTCCCAAATTTCGGCGACATCGGACAATAAATGCGTGTTTTATGGGCCTAAGACCCCAAATCGGAGGATCGGTCTATATGGCAGCTATATCCAAATCTGGACCGATCTGACGGAAATTGACGGAGGATATCGAAGGGCCTAACACAACTCACTGTTCCAAATTTCAGCAAAATCGGATAATAAATGTGGCTTTTATGGGCCTAAGACCCTAAATTTAAGGATCGGTCTATATGGCAGCTATATCCAAATCTGATTGATTGTTGATTGTTGATTGTTGAGCATTGCAAATGGGCCATATTAACTCACGATGTCCCGATTTGACTTCTTGAGCCCCAGGAAGCCGCAACTTTTGTCTGCTTTAGCTGTTCCCTTGTGACTTCCAACAATTGTGCTCAGTACCATCCAAATCGGTCAAGAACCTGATATTGCTTCCATATCCCGATTTGACTTCTTGAGCCACTGGAAGCCAACATCTTTGTCCGATTTTGAAAATATTTCTGATGTTCTCGTCAGGATTCAAACCCAATTGTTCAGCTTCATAGGCGGACATGCTAACCTCTGCGTTACTTCTAATGATATACAATCCGCCTTTTTCATAAAACAGACAATTGTGCTGTAAGTTTAAATGAGAAGGCAGACGACTGGTCTGTAAATTTAAGATTATTGATGTCAATAAACTTGAAATAGGCCATGTACAACCACAGAACAGAGTAGCTGTCAAAGGACGACAAAAATCCTCTTGGGTGCTATGAATCCTGAAAAGACAAGGGAAAGCAGTATGGCATTCTGTGTCATAACGGTCCACATAAGATAATCCCCTAAGAGGCTGTGCATGTAACGGCACGGCCTAAGATTGACTAAACGCAGGTATTTATATATGAAAATTTTAGGCTATAGGTCTAAGCCAGGGGTTCTTCTTTAAAGACCCCGGATCTAAAGTCTATTTCCGACTGTCTCATCCTAATAGGGTCCTGCAGGTTGATTACGAAAAGTGTGATGTGGAATGGTGTTAACCCAAGGACGTCGAGTGTGAACATAATTGCAAATTTTACCCATGAATATTCCACTAAGGAAAACGGGCAAACTTGTCACATATCAATGAGTGCAGTCCGATTCAAGTTTTAAGCTCAATGATAAGGGGTCTCCTTGTTATAGCCGAGTCCGAACGGAGTGCCGCACTGCGACACCTCTTTGGAGAGAAGTTTTACATGGCATAGTAACTCACAAATGTTGCCAGCATTAGGAGGGGAAAACCACCGCTGAAAATTTTTTCTGGTGGTCTCGCCAGGATTCGTTCAGCGTCATAGGCGCTACGGTGGCTTCCGGTGTGTGAACATAATTATCTTCAGTAAACTAGCCAATAGGTCTATAACATGCAGCACGCTAATGTCACAGACGTTACTGGAGTGTAACATAAAAGATTAACTCCTTCTCTGAGGATGGCTTTTTCCGCATCGTTTTGGGTGCCGGGTCATAGCGGAGGGTGAAGGGGAAAGAGAAGGCAGACGAATTGACAGGACTGGCATTAGTAAACTTGGTGAATATTTACTGAAGACTTTCGAAGCCGAGCATTCGGGGTTAAGAGCATGGACAATGAACGTACTGTTGGAGCAGTGAAACGGTCGTTAGGACGACAAAGAATCTGTAGAAAATATAGACGAGGATATTACTGAGAGGGAGTAAGAAGGAGATCAATATGTCTCACAGCATCATAAAAGGCCGTAACAAAGGGGCACGAGAAGGCAGACGAATTGGTCGTAGGTGCCAAAGGGCTGCCATTAGTAAACTTGGTGAATGTTTACTGAAGACTTTAAAATCGGAGTAGCTGGGGTTAGGAGAATGAGGAATGAACGCACTGTGCAGCAGTCTAATGGTCGTTAGGTCGACAAAGATCTTACAGAAAATATAGACGAGGCTATTACTGAGAGCGAGTAAGAAGGAGATCAGTATGTCTCACGGCATCACTAAAGGTCACACAGAACTAAGGGCGCACTTGTGCAGAGTTGGTGCGTCAAGTGACAGACTACTGACAGACTACAGACTGACAAGACGATGAGACATATCCTAAGTTAATGTCCGGCTTACGTGGCCTACAAACCCCGGCATGTGGCAATGTGAAAAAAAAAAAACAAGTAAAAGCGTGCTAAGTTCGGCCGGGCCGAATCTTATATATCCTTCACCATGAATCGCATTTGGCGAGTTCTTGCCACGGTATCTCTTTTAAGGCAAACAATGGATAAAAGAAAAGAATTGCTATTTTATTGGAACAATATCAAGTAACGGTTCATTTCGGACCATAATTGAACTGAATATTGGAGACCATAGTAGAAGCCATTGTGTAAAATGTCGGCCAAAACTATGGTTGCCCAAAAAGTAATTGCGGATTTTTTAAAAGAAAGTAAATGCATTTTTAATAAAACTTAGAATTAACTTTAATCAAATATACTTTTTTTACACTTTTTTTCTAAAGCAAGCTAAAAGTAACAGCTGATAACTAACAGAAGAAGGAATGCAATCACAGAGTCACAAGCCGTTGAAAAATTTTGTCAACGCCGACTATATGAAAAATCCGCAATTACTTTTTGGGCAACCTAATAGTAAGAATTACGCACTTTAGAGGCTGAAAAAGTAAAATAGGAAGATTGGTTAATAGGGGAGTTGTATTAGGCTATAAACCGATTCATGCCATATTCGACACGTATGTTAAAGGTCATGAGAGAAGCCGTTCTACAAAATTTCAGCTAAATCGGATAATAATTGCGCCCTCTGGAGGCTCAAAAAGTCAAGACCCCAAATCGGTTTATATGGCAGCTATATCAGGTTATGGACCGATTTGAATTATTTTTAGCACAGTTGTTGGCAGTCATAATAAAACACCTCATGCAAAATATCAGCCAAATCTGATAAGAATTGTGCCCTCCAGAGTGTCAAGAAGTCAAGACCCCATATAGGTTTATATGACAGCTATATCAGGTTATGAAGCGATTTCAACCATACTCAGCACAGTTGTTGGCAGTCATAATAAAACACCTCATGCAAAATTTCAGCCAAATCGGATAAGAATTGTGCCCTCTAGCGGCTCAAGAAGTCAAGATCCCAGATCGGTTTATATGGCAGCTGTATTAAAACCTAAACCGATATAGCCCATTTACAATCCCAACCAGCCTACTCTAATAAGAAGTATTTGGGCGAAATTTCAAGCGGCTAGCTTTACTCCTTCGAAAGGACGGATGGACGGACGGACAGACGGACGGACTGACGGATGGACGGATGGACGGATGGACGGACGGACAGACGGACGGACGGACAGACGGACAGACGGACGGACGGATGGACGGACAGACGGACGGACATGGCTAGTTCGACTTAAAATGTCATGACGATCGATATACTTAATGGGGTCTTAGACGAATATTTCGAGGAGTTACAAACAGAATGACGAAATTAGTATACCCCCATCCTATGGTGGAGGGTATAAAAACTTTTAAAAAATCTAGAGAACGGGTAGAGATGTCTCTTCGAAATTAATTTAAAATTTAATGGTTAGAGCTGGGGCGGTAACGAGATCATGTGCATAATTCTATGGCCTAAGGTGGTCCGGGTGTCTCTTGGCAGGTCCATTAAGTTGATAACCTTGGCATTTTGAAAATTGGTTCAAGTTGCCAATTCTTCAATTATGATCCGTAGTGCTCAAAAATCTCTGCAAAAAACAGTTTGAGGTCAACACTATTTTTTTGGTCTCAGGAATTTTGGACTTTTTTTTATTTTGGTGGAGACAAGCTTCGTATTTTGCGATTTTCGAAGGCATTGTAGTGCGATTATCCTTTTGGTGCATGATTTGGTGACAAAATTGGCAACTCGCCGTAAAATTTCAAAGAATTGTCCTGTTTTCTAGCGGAAAAATTTCTAGATTATATTCCACTACGCGTGGCTGCGGATATCACATCAGACTTGACCAAGGGGCTTAGAAAAACTAATCATTGTAAACTTCAGCAAAATCGGAAATTATATGAGCCTTTTTCTGGGCTCAAGACATTGTATCGGTCTATATGGCAGCTAAATCGAAATATAGTCTAATATGAGCCGTTCCAGAACTGATGCTGAATACGTGTCTGTGTCAAAAGTTTTTAAAGGCTATATCAAACACTTCAAGTTTAAGCTAAATGATAAGGGGCCTCCCTTTTATAGGCGAGTCCGAACGGTGTGCCCCAGTGCGATACTCCTTTAGGGAGAAGTTTTCACAGGGCATAATACTTCACAATGTTCTTGTCAGTATTCGAAACCAGGTTTTGAGCGTCATAGGCGCACATGCTAACCTCTGCACTACGGTGCCCACCAATTTATTTTTGCGTGCTCCAATAAAAAATCTAAACGCAGTGGTGGCTTGAAACTATTCAGTTGCCCAAAAAGTAATTGCGGATTTTTCATATAGTCGGTGTTGAAAAATTTTTTCACAGCTTGTGACTCTGTAATTGCATTCTTTCTTCTGTCAGTTATCAGCTGTTACTTTTAGCTTGCTTAAAAAAAAAGTGTAAAAAAAGTATATTTGATTAAAGTTCCTTCTAAGTTTTATTAAAAATGCATTTACTTTCTTTTAAAAAATCCGTAATTACTCTTTGGGCAACCCAATAGAAACATACGGTTCAGAAGGTTGCCATTTGTCACGAAAATATTAATTTACACACATCTACCACCATCTTTAGGTCAGGTCGGCTACTTTTAGGACCGCCCTTGCAATTCTGAACCGTTTTTGATAAACTTTGGCAGTGATTTGTCCTTCACTCGAAAAGGAATGACTACCATTCATTCTCATGGCTTGTCACTCAGCTTAATGAAACAGGCTCTTAGTGAATTGGTTTTTAGTATCAAGAAGACAGGGAGAAAGATCCATTAATGAGCGTTTGGATCGACTCAGAATCACTTTCTAATTTAATTTAGCTATGTCTGACTGTCCGTCTGTCTGTCTAACTGTTAGTCTGACTGTCCGTCTGTTTGTCGATATGTCCTTCTGTTTGTCCGTCTGTCTGTCGGCTCGTCTGACTCCGTTTGTCTGTCTGCCCGCTTGTCTTTCCGTCCGTCTATCTGTCGGCTTGTCTGACTCCCGTTTGTCCGTCAGTTCGTCTGTGTGTCTGCCTGTCCGTTTGTCTATTCTTCCGACTATCTGTCTGTTCTTCTTTCTGTCTGTCCGTTTGTCTGTCTGTCCGTTTGTCTGTCTTCCGACAGATAGACGTACGAATAGAAGTACGTCTATCTGTCGGTCTTTATTTCTGTCTGTCCATCTGTCTGTCCGTCTGCCTTTTCGTATGTCTGTCCGTTCGTTTGCTGTTCGTCTGTCTGTCTGTCCGTTCGTTTGCTGTCCGTCTGTCTGTCCGTTTGTCTATTCTTCCGACTATCTGTCTGTTCTTCTTTCTGTCTGTCAGTCTGTCTATCCGTCCATCTATCTATCCGTCCGTTTATCTGTTTGTCCTTCTTTTCTGTCTTCCGTCTTTCTATCCGTACGTCTATCAATCGGTCCTTCTTTCTGTCTGTCCGTCTGCCTTTTCGTATGTCTGTCCGTTCGTTTGCTGTTCGTCCGTCTGTCTGTTCGTCTCTGTGTCCGTCTGTCTGTCTGTCCGTCAATCTGTCGTCTGTATGTCCGTCCGTCTGCCTGTCTATCGGTCTGCTGTCAGTCTGTTTGTCCATCTGCCTGTCTGTCCATGTTGTATACACGGTAAAGGTCTCAAATTTCATTCGATCATCTTCAAATTTGGCAAAGAAAAAAATTGGAAAAAATCGGTTCAGATTTGGGGATATATATATTTTCGTCCGAATTGGTCTAATATTGCAACTGACTCGCTTAATATTTCGCAAAAAGGAATCTCGTTATACTCCCGATATTCCTGTTGAATATCATTGGAATTTTTTTTTCAAATTTAAATGTAGCTCTCATGTATATGTCTCACCCGATTTTCACTTTTGGAGCCATAGTCAGCGTATTTTTTAACAGATTATTTTAAAAATGTTCACAATATTTTCTTTTATGGGGTTTATGGCTGTGTGTACGAAAACGTTTCCGGTTTAGCTATAGCTCCCATATTTTGCACTAATGCTGCAATTATTTGACTAATACTGCAATTATTTCGACATTTTTTAACCCAACCTCAAAACATTTGGCATAGACCTTACAAAATTTCGAATTGCAAAGAAATCGGTTCAAATTTATGGGTTGCCCAAAAAGTAATTGCGGATTTTTTAAAAGAAAGTAAATGCATTTTTAATAAAACTTAGAATGAACTTTAATCAAATATACATTTTTTACACTTTTTTTCTAAAGCAAGCTAAAAGTAACAGCTGATAACTGACAGAAGAAAGAATGCAATTACAGAGTCACAAGCTGTGAAAAAATTTGTGAACGCCGACTATATCAAAAAATCCGCAATTACTTTTTGGGCAACCCTATTTATAGCTCCCATATATACATTTATCGCCTGATTTTCAATTCTAGAGCCTGTGCAAACACATGCATCACCCGATCTTCTCAGATAGGTTAAGATCTTCTTTACTTCCACAACTAGATGTAGCTCCCATGCATATTTTCCTCCGATATTGGCTAATATTGCAAAAATTTGGAGATTTGTTAGCCGTTCCTCACGAAATTTGACACGAAATTTTCTCTTATGACTCTTCAGATCGCTGATGAGTTTTTTAGATATAGCTCTCATATGTATTTTACTCCCAATTTTCACTTTAAGCGCCTTTATAAATTCAATTTTTAAGTGATTTTCTCAAAATTTTGCGTGGCGAATTTCTACATCTAAAATTGAAGCAGTTTTTACTTCGACGACTTAGCCTGCATACCCAAAAGGTTGGCTTCGATCGACTTTAGACCGTCCTTGCTTGTTATACCTTTCCCATGTTGTGGACTAACTTGCCATTCTTAGAAACTGCAAATTTGCCCATGAATATACCATTAAGGAACAGGGGCAAACTCCTCACATATCAATGAGTGCTGTCCGATTCAAGTTTTAAGCTCAATGATAAGGGGCCTCCTTTTTATACCCGAGTCCGAATGGCGTGACGCAGAGCGACACCATTTTGGGGAGAAGTTTTTACATAGCTGCCATACTATTTTTTCAAATGGCATAATTTCTCACAAATGTCGTCAGCATTAGGAAGGGACAACCACCGCTGAACATTTTTTCTGATGTTCTCACCAGGCTGACGCTGAACGCCTGGTATTGAATCCAGGCGTTCAGCATCATAGGCCGAAATGCTAACCTCTGACCTACGGTCGAATCCCATCTTACAAAGTCAATATATTCCTAATCGCCATGTCATTTATGTTCTATCTAGCGATGTTCGTTCCTCTGTCCGCCCATCAGTCAGTCATTCCGTCCATACAGCTGACCGTCCGTCAATGTGTCTGTCCGTCCGTCCCTCCTCCCATAGATCTGTCAGTCCATCACATATGTCGCCAGCATTCGGAGGGGATAACCGCCGCTGAAAAATTTTTCTGATGTTCTCGCCAGGATTCGAACCCAGGCGTTCAGCGTCATAGGCCGACATGCCAACCTCTACGCTAAGGTGGCTTCAATTCTTACAAACTCATTATATTCCTAATCGCCATGTCATTTATGTTCTATCTAGCGATGTCCGTTCCTCGGTTCGCCCATCAGTCAGTCTTTCCGTCCATACAGCTGGCCGTCCGTCAATGTGTCTGTCCGTCCATCAATATGTCTGTCCGTCCGTCCCTCCTCCCATAGATCTGTCAGTCCATCACAAATGTCGCCAGCATTCGTAGGGGATAACCACCGCTGAAAAATTTGTCTGATGTTCTCGCCAGGGTTCGAACCCAGGCGTTCAGCGTCATAGGCCGACATGCCAAAATCTGTGCCCAGGGTGGCTGCCATTCGTCCATACATCTCCTCGTCCGTCCATATTTTTGTCCGTCCGTCAATATGTCTGTCCGTCCGTCCCTTTGACCAAAGATCTGTCCGTTCATCGGTCTGTCCGTCCATAGACCTGTCCCATCACAAATGTTGCCAGCATTCGGAGGGGATAGCCACTGTTGAAAATTTTTTCCGATATTCTTACCAGGATTCGAACCCAGGCGTACAGCGTCATAGGCCGATATGCTAACCTCTGCGCTACGGTGGCCTTCATTCTTCGCCATGACATTTACGCTCTATCTAGCGATGTCCGTTCCTCTGTCCGCCCCTCTGTTAACCCATCAGTCATTCTGTGTATACATCTGGCCGTCCGCCAATATGTCTGTCCCTACGTCAATATGTCTGCCTGTCCGTTAATATATTTGTCCGTCCGTCAATATGTCGGTCTGTCCGTCAAGATGTCTGTCCCCGTCAAGATGTCTGTCCCCGTCAAGATGTCTGCACCCAGGCGTTCATCGTCATAGGCGGTCTATCCCTCCGTCCATCAGTCTGTCTGTCCGTCCATCAGTCTGTCCGTCCATCGGTCTGTCCGTCCATCGGTCTGTCGGTCCATCGGTCTGTCCGTCCATCAGCCTGTCCGATCATCGGTCTGTCCGTCCATCGGTCTGTCCGTCCATCGGTCTGTCCGTCCATCGGTCTGTCCGTCCATCAGTCTGTCTGTCCATAGATCTGTCCGTCCATAACAAATGTCGTCAGCATTCGGAGGGGAAAAACCACCGCAAAAATTTTTTGCTGATGTTCTCGCCAGAATTCGAACCCAGGCATTCATCGTGATAGGCGGACATGCTAGCCTCTGTGCTACGGTGGCCTTTGGTAATATGGGGCTCATATAAAAAGTATTTGTCTAGGTGGCTCAATATCGTATATATTGGCGAATTTTTTGTAACCATCATAAAAGTCATCTGTGCTATGCCATAAATCCTTAAGATTTTCTTTTTCAATTTTCATTGCCTTAGAGCGTCAAAGAGAAATATCTTAGGCAAATTGTTTTGGGTCGCAAACAGAAAAGCCTATAAATTAAAAATTCCCCAGAAAGAAATATTTCACTAACTGATGCCCAAAAGGAATTTTTTCCCCCTGAAGGGTGTTTATTAACAACAAGTTGTAGCAATGTCTATTTTGTAAGCAAAATAAACACTCACAAAAAAAAACGGGGAGAAAGAGTTGAGAATGCTTATTCTCTAGTTCACTTACCTTTTGAAAGTGAATGTCTCTGGTCTATGTTGAGAATGACCAGTGGGCTGATGATATCCGTTTTTTTCTGCTTATGCAAAGTGTTTAAATTCTCTCCATCATGTTTATGTTTTGTTGTTATTTTTTTTTTTTTGGGGCTTCCTTTGTTGCCTGGTTTGATTTTTTTTCTTGGTAATTTAATTTTAGTCTTGGCACATATAAAAGGTTTAGATTTTCTTTTATATACAACACACACTCACAATTCGTTGAGCCATCATCATGAAATCACTAGACTTTGTTAACTTTAAGGATTTTTATAACCTTTTCTAGCTTGCCATCAGGCTTGCCTTTACAAAAGGATCAATCTGTTTGCTATGGCTGCATGGCCATAAAACTGAGAGAGAAAACGGATTTCCGATACGATTTGAATAATCAATGCCTTGGCCGCCTCCTAAAAGAAGGCTATAAATTTGTTTGCTTTTATTTTTGAATACCAGGAAGTTTTTATTATGTGCCGCCTTTCTTAACAAAGCACATTAACGGGCGAGGACCTTGTAAGAGCCCAGGATTATTGTTGTGATGGCCTTTATAAAAACCATCAACTCATTGATGGTGATGATTATTAAACAACATTTGTGGCCTAATAAACAATTTATCTAGGGGGCCAGTGGAAGCTTTTTGTTGTAATTCGATTTTGTTTTTTCACTTTACCACAACAATTAGCAAAAAATTTTTAATAAAAGATTGATATTTTTTAAGGATTTCTTTGATGTGGACAATTAACTTTGAAAGAGCTGCCTTGTTTGTGTTAATTTCTTTTTTCCTTTTTACGTTTTTCTCCAAATGATTGACGTTATGGGTCTTGCCTTTGGTTGCTTCATGAAATTTTACGCTTCATTAGCACTGAATTTTTTCTACAACTTTTTCTACACTGTTTTGTTGGAGTGAACTTGTGGCGGGGGGGTGGGGTCCTTTGTTATCTTTGCAGTCTTTTTAAGGAATTTTTACAACTTTCTTGCTTGATTTAAAATTTTTGCCGTTTCTTCTTTTAGCCCTTCTTCTTCATTTTAAAGGTTTTCCAATAGCCGGAAATGCTTAATTTTGCGTAAAAATTCCAGCTTCAATGAAGCAAAGCCATATTTAAATCATTAGCGATTTTCTTTTTCTTCGTGGAGGTAAAGGCGGCAAGGGGCATACGCGTTAAGGATTTGTTTGTATGTGAAACCGAACCGAAGACCGAATTCACCAAACCTCTTGGCAAAATAGGCTCGCTGGCTGGCACGAGTTTAGGCTACACTTTTAGCTTTTGTTATTTTGTACACGGGGCCAAATAAAGCCACAAACGAACTCGCAAATAGTCACCAGGATTCGCACAAGCACTGATGAGACGAACACACGCACGCACGCACGCACGCCGATACACGAGAAATTGGGTTACACAAGATTTGCGAGAAGGTTTTCGTTTCCGCTGTCATAGACCTCACTCACAGTGCGATATAAACAAGCACTCAACATACACTTAAGCACACAAACACACACATGCACACCAACACTTATGCTTCACATAAAACGGATTTTCCAAACTGAATTTTCGCCAATAATCATATTTAAACAAAATTTATTTTGGTTTACTACTCATGCAAGATTGCCTTTGGCTTATAATAATTACTTTTAAAATTTCTTTTCATATGATATATCCAAAAACAATTTCTACGTTTAGCCGTCGCTCGTTGTTTTTGTTTTCCTTTTTTTTTTTCTTTTGGGTTTTCTTCTTCTTTTTTGCTTTATTTTGGCCCGTAGACGCTATCGCAACGACGTTCTTCACAAAACCACGACCTTTTCAATACTAAAGGATTTTCCATTCATTTGCAGCAATCGGTTATCGCACGAAGTTCGAAATGGGAGCACGACATCAACATCAACACAGACCATAACTCAATGAATGGGGCATTTAACGAGAAAACGAATGCTCTTAACGAAACTTGAACGAAACTCTTGAACTCGCAATTGCTCAGCAGAGGCATAGCTAAAGTTAATTCCCTCAGCAATTGCGGCCTCCACTCTAAGCAAATTAAGAGAGCAAGATAGAGAGAGAGCGAGAGAGAGAGAAAGCATTGGAGAGTTAACTTTTATGCTCACCACCACCACCAAAACTGTTAGAGATGTGAAATGCGCACATACACCACAAGGCAACACTTTAGTTATCCCCCCACATCATTTACACACCTCAACATATTTGGTCACAAACAATCTCTTTCTCTTAATCAAACTCACCCACTGCAGGCACATTGTTAACGGGTGTTCGTAGATAAACGAAGGAATTGTTGAATATTGTCTAACAATGGCAAAGGTATTTAGAGTTGCCAATTAAGGGTTTTAAGAGAGAAAGGAATTGTAATAAAATCAAAAATAAAATAAAATAAAATAAAATAATATAAAATAAAATAAAATAAAATAAAATAAAATAAAATAAAATAAAATAAAATAAAATAAAATAAAATAAAATAAAATAAAATAAAATAAAATAAAATAAAATAAAATAAAATAAAATAAAATAAAATAAAATAAAATAAAATAAAATAAAATAACATCAAATTAAATGAAATAAAATAAACAAAAATTAAGTAAAATAAAATAAAATAATATAAAATAAAATAAAATAAAATAAAATAAAATAAAATAAAATAAAATAAAATAAAATAAAATAAAATAAATTTTATGTTTTTTTTGTACCGTACATGGCACAGTTGTTGGAAGCCATAACAGAACGAATGTGCAAATATTTAGCTAAATCGGGCGAAAATTGCGGCTTTCAGGGGCGAAAGAAGTCAAATCGGATGATCGGTTTATATGGCAACTATATCAAGTTATAGACTGATTTGGATTCGAATCAGAAGATCGGTTTATATGGCAGCTATATCATGTTCTTGGCCGATGTGAACTGTTCTTGGGACGGAGGGACGGACGGAGGGACGGACGGAGGGACGGACGGAGGGACGGACGAAGGGACGGACGGAGGGACGGACGGAGGGACGGACGGAGGGACGGACGGAGGGACGGACGGAGGGACGGACGGAGGGACGGACGGAGGGACGGACGGAGGGACGGACGGAGGGACGGACGGAGGGACGGACGGAGGGACGGACGGAGGGACGGACGGAGGGACGGACGGAGGGACGGACGGAGGGACGGACGGAGGGACGGACGGAGGGACGGACGGAGGGAAGGACGGAGGGACGGACGGAGGGACGGACGGAGGGACGGACGGAGGGACGGACGGAGGGACGGACGGAGGGACGGACGGAGGGACGGACGGAGGGACGGACGGAGGGACGGACGGAGGGACGGACGGATGGACGGACGAATAAGTATACCCCAATCCTTTGGTGGTGGGAATAAAAAATCAAAGAAATCAATATAATATAATACCCTACACCTAAGTATAATACCCTACACCTACCCTATGAGTACAATATGGGCTATATCCAATTCTGAACCATTTTTGATGGACCTCGGCGAGCAAAAATATGTGCAAACTGTAATAACTACGGTTGACAAATGACAACATTATTGCAAATTACCCAAAATCTTCCGAAAATATGTATGGGAGCTATAACTAATACTGAACCGATTTCAATGAAATTAACCAGTAATGTCGAGAGTCATTAGCAAATCCTTCCTGCTAAATTTCGAGAGAATCGGGTAACAAATGACAATTTTATAGCAAATCGGGCGAACATATATATGGAAACTATATCCAAATCTGAACCGATTTTTTCCAATTTCAATAGCAGTCGTCTCTAGACCGAAAGACACGCCCATACCAAATTTGAAGACGATCGAATCAAAATTGCGACCTGTAGATTGTACACAAATTAACATGGACAGACGGACAAACAGACAGACAGACGGACATATCGCGGGGTCATCTTATAAGGCGTCAGCCTAACCAAGAACCTCGCACTGATTACATAGCAAGATCTGTCCCAATCAGCGATCTATCCCTGACCAGCTCGTCGGTCGCTTCGTTCCCCGCCACACCATGATGGCCTGGGATTTAACATAGCCTGGCAGCCTTTTCCATGATTCGAAGAAGCTCTTTACATCTTTTAACCAGTTTAAACCTCACACAGCCCTACGTCAGAGCCTTTAGCGCCGCCTGTTTGTCCAAGTATATCGTGACAGTCCGATGGGGCTGCCACTCCCTCATTAGCGTAGTCTTCAGTGCCTTCAGGATAGCCCAGAAGTTTTTAAGAAGGCTATGAGGACAACTGCTCAAGTGCATCTATTCAAGTTAGACTCACTGTGTAAAGAGGTCACGGAAATGGCGTTGAGCCAGAGAAGCCTTTTCGGGAAAACGACTTCCAACTAATCAACAAGGAAAGACTCCTCTGGTATATAATCAGTCGTGCCGCTTACAGCATATCGCCACGCGACGTCATCCTACCCCTGCATGGCATAAACAATAGAAGCGCCGTGTACCTGGATCCCTCAGTCTCACGGCGATATTTGTCGCCACATACCAATCATATTGGTGCAAAGGCATTAGATCGAGAATGGCAATCGTTGCCTCTCTCGGGGTCGTTTTCCTTGCCTCATAGATTAGCGCTGCCTCACACTAGGTTCTAATCTCTTTCTTACACTCTAAGACCGTTCGCGATCTTATCGTCTTGGTTAATGTCCTCGCTATCACACTGTATCATTTCAGGCATTTCTTGGTAGCTCGATTTCCGTCTGCAGTACCGTGTTATGATCAGGCTGCGAGATCCTTAATGATGTCAAAGACCTTTAATGACCATTTATTGGGTTGCCCAAAAAGTAATTGCGGATTTTTCATATAGTCGTTGACAAATTTTTTTACAGCTTGTGACTCTGTAATTGCATTCTTTCTTTTGTCAGTTATCAGCTGTTACTTTTAGCTTGCTTTAGAAAAAAAGTGTAAATAAGTATGTTTGATTAAAGTTCATTCTAAGTTTTATTAAAAATGCATTTACTTTCTTTTAAAAAATCCGCAATTACTTTTTGGGCAACCCAATAAGTAAGTAGGTAGTATTATGTTTGCCGATGAGAGTCTTCTGGCCCTTTCTACCTAGATGTTTCCCCTTACTGCGGTATGGCCCACTCATTCCCTCCTACGGTATGGCCCGGCATATAGACGATGCGACAGTCTCCTTCTTACATTCTAAGACCTTTCGTGACTTTATCGTCTTGGTTTAGATCCTCGTTGATACTGTACCGTGTCATTCATTTCGAGATAGCTCGATTTCCGTCTGCAGCACCGTGTTATGATCAAGCAGCAGACCTTTTCTCTGCTAGCCTTGAGCCATTAGTTTAGCAGGAACAATCAGATGGCAGTACCTTGCACTCGCACTTAACTGCAGGTGCTGTCTCTCCAACTAAGTCAAGTTTATTACCGTCGCCTTGACCACCGAGTAGGCGTAGCCTACACGCTCCTGTAAGGCCAGCCGACTAACTACAAATTCAGACCTCAATCCTCTTTTATGGTCCAACTACATAATGTTCAATATATATGAGGCTTCTCAGTATGCTTCTGGATGTGACACTGTCAGTTCAGTTTCCTACACAAAACAACTTCCAATTATTCAATCAATCAAAATCGTATCGTAGCTCCTTTACCTGTCAATTTAAGTTTTTTTCCTGCAAACAGGCAGGTTTTAGTCCTCACTGGAAGACTCATCGGTCTAGCCCAGTCATATGCTACCTCCAAACCCATTTCGTCCTTAATGCATATCCGACTCGGATTCTTGCCCCTTACAAGTATTTTATTGACGTTCTCGTAGCAATCAGTTTCAAATATCTCTTCCGTCAGGGTTCGTAGTAGGCCGTTAGATGTGGTTACCTAAAAAAGAGACCATAAAATGCCCTCCTGTTGAGGGCTCTGTGTTACTCTTTGCCTTATCGTTATCTTATGGGACCCAGAAATTAATTAATCAGTATCTAAGTACCCGGTTAATCCGGTACTGTTCTGAAAATAACATCAGTATGTCGGTATTCGCAGCAAACAACGTCTTCGATGTCAATACTCATCGCCAGTGTGTACATTTAAACGTCGAAGATTCTCTTTTCATAGGCAAAATGTGATATAGGTTTTTCTACAACGAAGGCCCTTTGACGTAGGTTGCAATTCGTCGGTTGTCCTATTCACTATCATGCCCAAATTTCATTTAACGCTTTTGATTATGGTTTTTCTTCAACAGAAATTTTCTACTTGTGGCAACTCTGCTTTCATCTAACCCTGTGCTCGTGTTTACATTTTTTTTTTAATGCCGAACTCATACAGAGAGAGCATCATCACTAACTCCAACACACAATAAAAGCATGAATGCTAGTCAAATGCCTATCCATACATCCATTCATTCAGGCACCTCCAACCCCCCACACATAAACAAAGTTCAATTAATTATAGCCAACAAAAATGTTAATACTTTTCATGGCACACACGTCAAATTCCTCGAGAGATTTAGTAGATGTGCAATGTCAATGCGTTGTGCTTGCGTGTGTGTGTGTGTGTGTATGTATGCATGAGTGTATGCTACATTCACCTCAGCCAACAGTGTTGTTGCGTTGTGTTGTGTGAGTACATCATCTCATCAATTGCAACATTTATAAATTTTGACCCATTTATAATAGTTATCACCCCCGTCGTCGTTGGTATTCGTCATAATTTGTTTGTTGAGATTGCGAACGATTGACTTAGCCGACATAGTTGTAGGGGTTAAATGCTCATAGGTGAAATGATGAGAAATCATCGATGTCATAAAGGCATAACTAGGTTTTTTTTTAAACACGAGTTTGAATGAATCAAAACTGATTTAACCCACTACAATGGTTCTTTTGCTAGACCATATACATATATTAAATAATATGAAGGCACTAGTTTCCTTGATATTAAGGACATTTTTAAATCGTATATAATGGATGTTTAGTTTTGCCTCAAAAATGTTTTACTAGAGGTCAAACTATCAATGAGGGTTGGGAAATTGACTTTGGAGAAAAACTGCAATTTAGATCCTGGAAATGATTTGGGACCTTTTTACCAAATGTAAATTGGGGACCACCCCCTTTTGGGGCTACCTGCATGCCAATTAAAGGCTGATCT
>NC_081553.1:219140958-219158458 GCF_963082655.1 Stomoxys calcitrans
GTTTGACATAAATATGGCCCAACTCTAGTGAATCTATCAGGCACCAACGCCAGCACGAACTTATTCTTATAGCCATAACCACCCACCCCCTACAAAATGACAGCTGACACAAAAGCTGTAGAACAGTTTCTCATTCAATGGTACTGGTATAACAGTTATGCTGGCTGGTGTACATTGTACAAATAACGGCAATTTTGTTAAGAGCTTTTATCAAAAGCAAAAGCTTTCGTTTCGAAATTTAGTAACAGCAGTATAACATTTCGAAATTCAAAATTATTTGAATGTTAAATTTTCATCCACACACAGAAAATTGGTGGGAAATTTTGCATTTAAAATCAAGGAAGATTAAAGTAAAGTTCATCTGGGTCGATTCCTAGGTACAGCAATTTCAAAATAAGCTTCAACCAGCACGCAGGGGATGTTCCTTATATATGCAGTGCATTGCGTTGGAGAGGATAGTTAAGGATAGGAGGGGGAAGTGGGAGTAGTATTTATTGACACTTGCTTTGAATTTTTGGATGTCGTGAGTAGCGGGAAAAATATCCGCCGTAAGTCGATTCCACATTCGAACCGTCCTTGCGAAAACAGAATTCTCTCGGTAGTGCATGGTCCAATCAGCTGGCCAATCGATTACAAACCAATGCGCGCTTCTAGAAAAATCTAGTATTTCTGACAAACAATCTCAAGTCACGAATCAGAAGACTGATTTCCGAAGAACACACATCGTGGAAGAATCGATAGAACAGCGCCACATAACCCACATTTGGACGATGCTCAAAGGAAACAATAGAGTTGGATACCCTACCATCTCCACTAAACACCAACGCCAGCCTCTGGATACGGTCAAGCAGCTCCAAGGATGATTTTGGAGCTCCGGCCCATATATGAGAGTTATATTCCATCTTCGGCCTGATGTACTTAGTGTAGATATTAAGAAGATCAGCGGGAGTGAAATATTTCTTACACCGCTTAAGAAAGCCCAAGCACTTGAAGGCTTCTTTCGACACTTCGAATACATGTTTTGACCACTTTGGACATCACATTGAATCTTCATGCCAAGAACATCAAGAGCCTCTGACTGCTTGATATCTACACCATTGATAGATATCGACGATTGCTGAGTGCCGGTGAATCGTTTGTGGGACAACAAACAGCACTGCGTGCATGAAAATCTGTTTATTCGACCCCACTCAGAAATGGCCAGCAAATCCTGGCAGAGTGTTAAGTCCATAACCGCCCTCCTGTCTTCAATCTCTCGAAGACTCAGCCTATGATAGAATGAAAAACAAGTAAAAGCGTGCTAAGTTCGGCCGGGCCGAATCTTATATACCCTCCACCATGGATCGCATTTGTCGAGTTCTTTTCCCGGCATCTCTTCTTAGGCAAAAAAGGATATAAGAAAAGAGTTGCTCTACTATTAAAACGATATCAAGATATGGTCCGGTTTGGACCACAATTAAATTATATGTTGGAGACCTGTGTAAAATTTCAGCCAATTCGTATAAGAATTGCGCCCATTGGGGCTCACGAAGTAAAATAGAGAGAACGATTTATATGGGATCTGTATCGGGCTATAGACCGATTCAGACCATAATAAACACGTTTGTTGATGGTCATGAGAGGATCCGTCGTACAATTTCAGGCATATCGGATAATAATTGCGACCTCTAGGGGTCAAGAAGTCAAGATCCCAGATCGGTTTATATGGCAGCTATATCAGGTTATGAACCGATTTGAACCTTATTTGACACAGTTGTTGAAAGTAAAAATAAAATACGTCATGCAAAATTTCAGTCAAATCGGATAGGAATTTGCGCCCTCTAAAAGCTCAAGAAGTCAAATCCCCAGATCTGTTTATATGACAGCTATATCAGGTTATGGACCGATTTCAACCATACTTGGCACAGTTGTTCGATATCATAACGAAATACTTCGTGCAAAAATTCATTCAAATCGGATAAGAATTGTGCCCTCTAGAGGCTCAAGAAGTCAAGACCCAAGATCGGTTTATATGGCAGCTATATCAGGTTATGGACCGATTTGAACCATACTTGGCACAGTTGTTGGGTATCATAACAAAACACGTCGTGTGAAATTCCATTCCATTCGGATAAGAATTGCGCCCTCTATAGGCTCAAGAAGTCAAGACCCCAGATCGGTTTATATGGCAGCTATATCAGGTTATGGACCGATTTCAACCATACTTGGCACAGTTGTTGGATATCGTAACAAAACATGTCGTGCAAAATTTCATCCCAATCGGATAAGAATTGCGCTCTATAGAGGCTCAAGAAGTCAAGACCCAAGATCGGTTTATATGGAAATCTGTTCAGATTTAGGTATAGCTCACATAGATATATATATCGCCCGATTATCACTCACTCATAGATTTTCACAGACTCACTTAGAAGTTTTCGTTCATTGTGATGTGATAGATACCACCGGAACAAAAGAAGGAAATGCCTTCTAGTTCCTACCTTTGAACCATACAGATCGCTTTGAAAATCGCAACAAGTTGCGAATATTCAGATCGGCTAAATCAGACAGGTACTCAAAGAAATGAGAACCTGAAATGGAACACCTTCTGAAGGTGAAGAAGGTGTTCTATAATCTCTTCTAATTTGATGTCCTCACAGCTTCTGTAAAAGTCGTTGCTGGCAACCTTCAGTCTGTCCAATTAGACAGTGGCCTGTCATGACGGACACAATGACTGAGACATCCGTTTCAGCCAGCGACAGCATAGCGGTAGACCTCTTCAAATCTAGATAAGGCCACATAGATTTGGAATGATCACAGCCACCCTCTTTGAAAGCATCTATCATTCGTTGTCTTTCAGGCCTGATCCTTAAACTTAGCTTACATGTTATTGGAGGCATGATCCTAGATTCCTGCTTCCCTGTAATGTGTAAGGTAGTTCCTAGTCTCGCAAGCTTGCCCGCTTTACAATTCCCTGGGATATCTCTGTGGCCCGGCACCCAGAACAGGTGAATTTTGAACTGTTCAGCCATCGCGTTGAGAGATCTGGGACAGTCGTGGGGACTACTTGTGTTCAGAAATACGTTCTTCAGGGATATAATGGCTGCGTGGTTGTCTGAGAAGATACTAATACCACTTATCGTCATGACATTATATCTTAGCCATTCCAAAATTGCAAATTGCAAATTTTTCCCATGAACATTCCACTAAGGAACAGGGGCAAACTTCTCATGTATCAATGAGTGCAGTCCGATTCAAGTTAAAGCTCAAGTATTAGGAGCCTCCTTTTTTATAGCCGAATCCGAATGGCGTGCCGCAGTGCTACTCCTCTTTGGAGAAAAGTTTTACATGGCATAGTACCTCACGAATATTGCTAGCATTAGGAGGGGGAAACCACCGCTGAAATTTTTTTCTGATGATTCGATCCCGGGCGTTCGGCGTCATAGGCGGACATGCTAACTTCTGCGCTATGGTGGCCTACATTCCACCACTTCCTTAATTCCGAGGATCTCCGCTTGATACACATTGCAGTGGTCGGGTAACCTTTTCCATATGACTAGTTTAAGATCTTAAGAGTACACCCCAAAAGCCCACCTGGTCGTGTAATTTGGAACCATCCGCATAGAAGTCTATGTAACTTCTATTACCAGAGATATCGTAGTTCAACCATAACCTGATGCACAGTTGCAAATTTCCCCATGGACATTCCACCTATCAATGAGTGCTATTCGATTCAAGTTTAACCTCAATTATAAGGGACGTACTTTCCGTACGTACATCATAATGCATTATGACATCTTACGACGTGACAAATTACATTCGCCCGTACATAGTTACTCTTCATCCCGCGCTACTTACATTTACTGGCTACTTTCGATTTGTTGTTCCAACCGTAAATGCCTGGTGCTTTGTTTGCACTTAATTTTATATTAATTTCGTCATTCTGTTTGTAACTACACGAAATATTCGTCTGATACCCCATAAAGAATATATATTCTTGATCGTCGCGACATTTTATGTCCATCTAGCCGTGTCCGTAAGTCTGTCCGCCCGTCCGTCCATCTGTCCGTCCATCTGTCCGTCCATCTGTCCGTCCATCTGTCCGTCCATCTGTCCGTCCGTCCATCTGTCCGTCCGTCTGTCCGTCCATCTGTCCGCCCATCTGTCCGTCCATCTGTCCGTCCATCTGTCCGTCCATCTGTCCGTCCGTCTGTCCATCCATCTGTCCGTCCGTCCATCTGTCCGTCCGTCCATCTGTCCATCCATCTATCCGTCCATCTGTCCGTCCTTCTGTCCGTCCATCTGTCCGTCCATATGTCCGTCCGTCTTTCCGTCCGTCTGTCCGTCCGTCTATCCGTCCATCTGTCCGTCCGTCTTTCCGTCCATCCCTCCGTCTGTCTCTCGAAAGCACGCTAACTTCCGAAGGAGTAAAACTAGCCGCCTGAAATTTTGTACAAATACTTCTTATTAGTATAGGTCGGTTGGTATTGTAAATGGGCCATACCGGTCCATGTTTTGATATAGCTGCGATATAAACCAATCTTGGGTCTTGACTTTCTGAGCCTCTAGAGTGCGCAATTCTTCTCCGATTGGGGTGAAATTTTGCACGACGTGTTTTGCTATGATATACAATAACTGTGCGAAGTATGGTTCAAATCGTTCCATAACCTTATATAGCTGTCATATAAACCGATCTTGGGTCTTGACTTCTTGAGCCTCTAGAGTGCGCAATTCTTACCCGATTTGACTGAAATTTTTCACACAGTAATTTGATATCACTTCCAACAACTGTGTGAAGTATGTTCCTAATCGGTCCATAACCTGATATAGCTGCCAAATAAACCGAACTTGGGTCTTGACTTCTTGACCCTCTAGAGAGTGCAATTCTCATCCGATTTGGCACAAATTTTGTACAACGGCTCCTCACATGGCCAGCAACATACGTGTGCCATATGGTCAGAATCGATCCATAGCTTGATACAGCTCTCATATAAACCGATCTCTCGATTTCGCTTCTTGAGCCCCGAGTCGGACTATAACTTGATGTAACTGCTCCTCCGTCCCTATTCATTATACTTTGTTTGCCTAAAAACAGATACTGCGCAAAGAACTCGTCAGATGCGACCATGATGGAGGGTATATAAGATTCGGCCCGGCCGAACTTAGCACGCTCTTACTTGTTTTTTTTTTCAATACTACGTATGATTCTCAATCGATCTGTTTTCGTTAGTGCTCTTGAGGTTGAGTCTTTGCTGCTATCCGCGTGAACTCTCTGGTTCTTGAGGAAGACAGTCTAGAGTAGATGAGTCGCAGTGTCCGCATTCGAAATAATTTATCGTGTCTAAGGTGTTTTCCCGAAACATTGCTTGCATCCGCACCCAGTTGCAACCGAGCTTAGCTTAGATCCGCACTTAGTTTGCATCCGCACCTAGTTTGCGCTTTGCTCGCATTCACGCTTAGTAGCTAGCATCCGCACATAGCTTCCGTCCGCACTTAGTTGCATCCACACATAGTTTGCCATCGTGCTTAAATTGTATTCGCACCCAATTGCATGCACGCTTTGCAAGCATCCGCACTTAGCTTGCATCCACACTCAGCTTGTATCCGCACTCAGCTTTTATCTACACTCAGTTTGCATCCGCACTTAGTTGATTCCGCACCTAGTTTGCGTCCGCGCTTACATTGCATTCGCATGCAGTTGCTTCCGCACCTAGTTCGCATCCGCGCTTAGGTCGCATCCGAACTTAGTTGCATCACTCTTGGCTCGCATCCACACTTAGTCGCATCACCAGATAGCTTAGCTGTTGGTAGATAGCTTGTTGTCGTATATGCTCCACTACTAGAATTCGTTTTGCTTCGTAGAATATGTAGTAGCGATACAGAGCGCACCCACCTATCCCCACCACCAAACCACAAGACGTGGTCACCGTATTGGCAGCCGGTTGTATGTACCGGATTGACCCGATGAATTCCTTCATCGGCAAGGGCTGCCGCCTCAGTGTACCACACACTGCTACTACAACACCAACAACAACCGTATTCGCCGACCAACTCCCCGAATACGACAATCGTGAGATCAACCAGGCCAGCGCTCAATTTACTCACCACGGGCGTCCGAAAATGAGGCAATCGCTATCTTTCGAAAACACCATCCGATGCCCACACCAATAACCGACGCCTACTACCAAAGCCCACCGAAAATTTCCGATCAACTATAAATAGACTGATAAAGGCATCTTAACCAACCAAAAGTACCACCAAAGGGCCTTGAACTTGGGAAGGCCTCGGCGTCTAGATTGCACCAACCGAGCACTCATTAACGCCCACCCAAAGTTCCGGATCACCATATTTTCAGCACCCGATTGTTATTAATTTGTGTTATCCATTAAGGTTTGTAGGTCCTTCGGTTGACCCTGGGGACGACTGACGAAACCACGTTACAATCTCTTTGGAGATAAGTTTTTACATGGCATAGTACTTCACAAATGTCGGCAGCATTGGGAATAGTAACCTCTGAAATTTTTTTCTGACTTTTCCGATAAGTCTACCTACGGCCCCAAGAACCTTCAATGTTTGGCTGACTTTGCAGAAAATTTTGTACGTACGGTACATATGTGCCCTTCAACTAAGTCCAGTTGGGTAGATTTTTAGAAGAATCCATGGTGTGTATTCTTAAGATTGGGCCCGGCTGAACTTAGCATGATTTTACTTGATTAAACCATTTGTGTATGTGAGGGGGAGGCACAAATTCCTTTTCAGAGTTTTAGTGGTTAATTTTCCATTAATAATCCTTTAAAGCAATTCCAACTACTCGATATCGTATGACTAACACCATCACAATTTCACACCATTCGTTTATTTTCCCCAATTTTCCCATTAAAATCGATAAAATCATTGATATTGGCTTTGTCATGCTTTTATGTCAATTGAACAGCCAACATTTTGGTACTCCAATTAGAAGCCGCAGAGATTTGGTGATAAAAGGCGGCGGTGGTGTATGTGACACCGATAAGAGGTCTGGCATAGATTTCAAGAAAAACTGATTTATCATTAATAAATACAAATTAGGCTTATTGGCGCGAGCATTTAGAAGCCATAGGAAATGTTGAATTCCACGTAAAGGTTTTTTTCTATGGCGCGCGAGAGCCATCACTTAAGTTAATTGAACAAAAATTGGGACTAATTGTCAGGGGGAAATTAGGTAATGCATTTATATGGTTAAGTGGGAGTGTATGTGTGTAAGGCAATGTGTTACCTGGGATATGATTCGAATTATTTGGAATTAAATGAAGTTTTGAAGTAAGCATACCCTACTACAGCGGTAGAGGCTACGATTACTTTTTGTATTTGTTCTTAACACAAAACAGAGGGATAGACCCATTGATAAGTAAACGAATCGAACCAGAATCGTTTTCTAGTTTATGTTAGACTAGCTGACCGAAGGATGGGGGTATATTCATTTTGTCATTCCGTTTGCAACACATCGAAATATCCATTTCCGACCCTATAAAATATATATATTCCTGATCAGCGTAAAAATCGAAGACGATCTAGACATGTCCGCCCGTCTTTCTGTTGAAATCACGCTACAGTCTTTAAAAATAGAGATATTGAGCTGATTCTTTGCACAGATTCTTTTTTTCCCCATAAGCAGGTTATGTTCGAAGATGGGCTATATCGGACTATATCTTGATATAGCCCCCATATAGACCGATCCGACGATTTAGGGTCTTAGGCCCATAAAAGCCACATTTATTATCCGATTTTGCTGAAATTTGGGGAAGTTTGTTGTGTTAGGCCCTTCAAAATTCTTCGTCGATTTGGCTCAGATCGGTTCAGATTTGGATATAGCTGCCATATACACCGATCTCTCGATTTAAGGTTTTGGGCCCATAAAAGAGGCATTTATTGTCCGATTTCGCCGAAATTTGGGAAAGTGAGTTAAATTAGCCCCCTTGATATACTTCTGCAATATCGCACAGATCGGTTCAGATTTGGATATAGCTGCCATATAGACCGATATCTAGGTTTTAGGTTTTGGGGCCATAAAAGACGCATTTATTGGCCGATGTCGCTGAAATTTAAGACAGTGAGTTTGGTTTGGCTCTTCGAAGTCCTTCTTCAATTTTGCCCAGATCGGTCCAGATTTGAATATAGCTGCCATATACACCGATCTCTCGATTTAAGGTTTTGGGCCCATAAAAGAGGCATTTATTGTCCGATGTCGCCGAAATTTGGGACAGTGAGTTAAATTAACCCCCTTGATATACTTCTGCAATATCGCACAGATCGGTTCAGATTTGGATATAGCTGCCATATAGACCGATATCTAGGTTTTAGGTTTTGGGGCCATAAAAGACGCATTTATTGGCCGATGTCGCTGAAATTTAAGACAGTGAGTTTGGTTTGGCTCTTCGAAGTCCTTCTTCAATTTTGCCCAGATCGGTCCAGATTTGAATATAGCTGCCATATACACCGATCTCTCGATTTAAGGTTTTGGGCCCATAAAAGAGGCATTTATTGTCCGATGTCGCCGAAATTTGGGACAGTGAGTTAAATTAACCCCCTTGATATACTTCTGCAATATCGCACAGATCGGTTCAGATTTGGATATAGCTGCCATATAGACCGATATCTAGGTTTTAGGTTTTGGGGCCATAAAAGACGCATTTATTGGCCGATGTCGCTGAAATTTGAGACAGTGAGTTTGGTTTGGCTCTTCGAAGTCCTTCTTCAATTTTGTCCAGATCGGTCCAGATTTGAATATAGCTGCCATATACACCGATCTCTCGATTTAAGGTTTTGGGCCCATAAAAGAGGCATTTATTGTCCGATTTCGCCGAAATTTTGGGACAGTGACTTATGTTAACCTTTTCGACATCCGTGTCGTATATGGTTCAGATCGGCTTATTTTTAGATATAGCTACTGTACTTATTAGTATTTGGTCCAAATCGGAACATATTTTGATATAACTGATATGGCACATAAGTTATGAAATTTTCACCGAATTTTGGTGAAAGGTGGTTTACATATATAACCGAGGTGGTGGGTATCCAAAGTTCGGCCCGGCGGAACTTAACGCCTTTGTATTAGTTTTATTTTATATGGAACAAAAGTCTCATTGGAATGTTTATTTTCGACAATTAAAGATCTTTTAGTGAAATACCATGCTAATTTGACTAAGAGTTTAACAATATAAGTGCCTTTATCTGAATCTCAAATGATCTTTATTGGCCTACGAATTTAAGTTTGGATGTAAGGTGTACTCCATTCTTAAAATACTTCATTTCAGCCCCATATTCTCATGATGTCTGATTTAGGGGTGTTTTCGGGGGTGAGGTGGTCCCCCAGATACTTGGCCCTGAAAAAATATTAGCATCATGCTCTTCTCACAAATAACATTTAATTAAATCCCACATTGCCATTGTTTTTGAGGGGGAGTTTACAGGATGAGGCGTCCCCCAAACACATGGCCCCAAAATAGATCATCAAATTCGTTTTCTAATCTCAAATACCTTTCATTTGAGCCACATATTGTATAAATACATTTGGATGTCCAATTCGTATTCTACTCCCAAATACCTTTATTTGAGCCCCATATTGCGATGGTCACTAAAAAATAGCTGTTTGTGGGGTATTTTGGGAAAGGGATAGACCCCCAGAAAATTGGTCCCGCAAATGGGTATCAATTCTTGCTCTACCCCCCAATACCTTTCATTTAAGCTTCACATTGACATGGTCGGTAAATAGATCTTTGCAGAACTCCTTAAATGGTAAAACTTTCGGCAATGATAAGGCTATAAAATCGCACTTAGTTCAGTTTTTTGCAGATAAGGCCAGAAGTTCTATGAGCGTAGAATGCTAAATTTGCCAGGAAGATGGCAAAAGGTTATCGAACAAAATGGCAATTACATATTTGATTGAAGTTCATTCTAAGTTTTATTAAAAATGCATTTACTTTCTTTTAAAAAATCCGCAAGTACCCAATATTAGTATAAGTCGGTTAGAATTGTAAATAGGCCAAATCGGTCCATGTTTTGATATGCCATATTAACCGATCTTGGATCTTGACTTTTTGGGCCTCTAGAGGGCGTAATTCTCGTTCGATTTAACTGAAATTTTGCACACCGTGTTTTGGTATCATGTCCAACAACTGTGTCAAGTATGGTTCAAATCTGTTCATAACCTGATATAGCTGCCATATAAACCGATCTTAGGTCTTGACTTCTTGAGCCGCTGGAGGGCACAATTCTTATCCGATTTGGCTAAAATTTTGCACGTAGTGTTCTATTATGACTTCCAATAACTGTGCTAAGTATGGCTCAAAACGGCCTATAACCTGGTATAGCTATATATAAACCGATCTGGGATCTTGACTTCTTGAGCCGCTAGAGGGCGCAATTCTCATCCAATATGTCTGAAATTTTGCACGAGGTGTTTTGTTATGACCTTTAACAACTGTTGATTAGTGTGGCGTAAATCGTTACATAATCTGATATAGCTGCCATATAAACCCATCTAGGATCTTGACTTCTTGAGCCTCTAGAGGGCGCAGTTTTTATCCAATTTGCCAAAAATTTTGTACAACCGCTTCCCCTGTCATCTTCAACATACATGTGAAATAAAGTCTGAATCTATCTTAATACAGCTCCCATCTATAGCTTGATACAGCTCCCATCTATGGCTTAATACAGCTTCCACATAAACCGATCTTCGGATTTTGCTTCTTGAGCCCCTTAAAGGTTCAATTCTTATCCGAATGGACTGAAATATTACACAATGACTTCTACAATGTTTAGCATTCAATTCATTTATGGTCCATAGCCGTAGCATAATCGTTCTTATTCATTATTCTTTGTTTGCCTATAAATAGATTTCGCACAAAGAACTCGACAAATGCTATCCATGGTGGAGGGTATAAAAGATTCGGCCCGGCCGAACTTAACAAGCTCTTACTTGTTTTTATATAAGTGAGCTTGTGGTCCTATGTGTCCCGCTTTGATACCTTCTTACTTTCTTTCAGTAATAGCCTCGTCTTCTTACGTACCGGATCTCCCCATAGTGTTTTCGCCGTCCTACCGACCGTTTGACTGTTCCACAGGATTACTTGAGCATTCGTCGCCCACACCCACGCCCACGCCGTCAATTATGACCCGACCCAGTCCAAGTTATTGACGGCAATTTTCTGCCCTTCACTGCCAAATCGTCTGCTTTCTCATTCTCCCATACTACGTTATGGCCTGGCATCCAAACGATGCGAATGTTGCCATTCTCAAATAAGGCGTTAATCTCCCTCTTACACTGAAAGACTGTTCCTGACCTTACCCTCATGATTGTTATTGCCCTTATGGCCATTTTACTGTCCGTAAAAAAGTTCACACTCGACATCCTCGCGTTAGCACCACACCACGCATTCCGTGATCTCCCGGATCTCCACGATTTAGGTATAGCTCCCATATAAATATATTTTCGATCGATTTTGACTAATGTACGAAGGTTTCCGTTAAGACTCTTCTGACCTGTGGCGAGTTTCATAGAAATCGGTTCAGATTTAGATGTAGCTCTCATGTACCTGTATCTCTCGATTTTTACTTTTAGAGTCTTTGTGAACGCTTTTATCAGTCGACCTTTTCAAAAGATTGCTTCCATTACTACTACAAATTTTTTGGCGGTCAAATGTTCATGCAATATTGAATGTAGGGTGGTGCCACTTATTTCTAAGGTTATCTCAATATCACGATAGGTCATGATAAGCGCACATCATCAATGATTTTTTGGAACAACAACTGATTTTGGATGACTTTCACGAAATCCGTCTTGGAGTGAACTACGACCTCGGTTGAGTTCACCACACCATCGTTAAACACTGGTCCTTGATGGGGCTTCATTGCCAAAAAATGAATTAAGTTCATCGATGCACTGTTTTTGAAGTAATCCACGTCGAAAATTGTAAAAAACAAGTAAAAGCGTGCTAAGTTCGGCTGGGCCGAATCTTATATACCCTCCACCATGGATCGCATTTGTCGAGTTCTTTTCCCGGCATCTCTTCTTAGGCTAAAAAGGATATAAGAAAAGAGTTGCTCTGCTATTAAAACGATATCAAGATATGGTCCGGTTCGGACCACAATTAAATTATATGTTGGAGACCTGTGTAAAATTTCAGCCAATTCGTATAAGAATTGCGCCCATTGGGGCTCACGAAGTAAAATAGAGAGAACGATTTATATGGGATATGTATCGGGCTATAGACCGATTCAGACCATAATAAACACGTTTGTTGATGGTCATGAGAGGATCCGTCGTACAAAATTTCAGGCATATCGGATAATAATTGCAACCTCTAGGGGTCAAGAAGTCAATATCCCAGATCGGTTTATATGGCAGCTATATCAGGTTATGAACCGATTTGAACGTTATTTGACACAGTTGTTGAAAGTAAAAATAAAATACGTCATGCAAAATTTCAGCCAAATCGGATAGGAATTGCGCCCTCTAGAAGCTCAAAAAGTCAAATCCCCAGATCTGTTTATATGACAGCTATATCAGATTATGGACCGACTTGAACCATACTTGGCACAGTTGTTGGATATCATAACGAAATACTTCGTGCAAAAACTCATTCAAATCGAATAAGAATTGTGCCCTCTAGAGGGTCAAGAAGTCAAGACCCAAGATCGGTTTATATGGCAGATATATCTGGTTATGGACCGATTTGAACCATACTTGGCACAGTTGTTGGATATCATAACGAAATACTTCGTGCAAAAACTCATTCAAATCGAATAAGAATTGTGCCCTCTAGAGGCTCAAGAAGTCAAGACCCAAGATCGGTATATATGTCAGATATATCTGGTTATGGACCGATTTGAACCATACTTGGCACAGTTGTTGTATGTCATAAAAAAACCCGTCGTGCAAAATTTCATTCCAATCGGATAAGAATTGCGCACTCTAGAGGCTCAAGAAGTCAAGACCCAAGATCGGTTTATATGGCAGCTATATCAAAACATGGACCGATATGGCCCATTTACAATACCAACCGACCTACACTAATAAAAAGTATTTGTGCAAAATTTCAAGCGGCTAGCTTTACTCCTTCGGAAGATAGCGTGCTTTCGACAGAAAGACGGACGGACGGACGGACAGACGGACAGACGGACAGACGGACAGACGGACGGACATGGCTAGATCGACACAAAATTTCACGACGATCAAGAGTATATATACTTTATGGGGTCTCAGACGAATATTTCGAGTAGTTACAATCAGAATGACGAAATTAGTATACCCCCCATCTTATGGTGGAGGGTATAATAATGGGACGACAATGTTCACGATTTAATTCCATTTTTTTTGGCGAGATGAACGTTACTGTAAAAAACACGTAAAGCTTGGCATATTTGAGGTTATACGTACTCAGATCATTACCTTAAAAATGTCAAGCTTTACCCTTGTGTAGGCAGATTGCAACACAAGGGTTGTTCAATCCCGAAATATAAAAGCAACCCTCGTATGTACTGATTTTTGTCGAAATTCCACATATCAAATTAAAACAAATTTTAATTTCGATGACTTACCCCGCATACCCAATGAGGTGTAGACTATCAAAAGTCCGTGTTTGCCGAACTTAAGTCCAACCATACTTATTTGATCTTAAGTATAATGAAAAAAAATCCGTTTGACTTTGTATGGTGTAGCATATTGCCTCATAAGATGCAAAAGGGGTCACAACCACTAAAATAATGGCAACAATTCTTATGAAATATTTCCCATATTTTCTTTGGCATTTTTCCTAAGCTCAACTAAAACAACAAAAAAAACTCCGCCTTGCAATACAAATGCTAAACAATAACGACTCATGAGGCAGTCACTGTTGACTAGACTAAATAATTTAGGCCAATATTGTATTTTTTTGTCATATCCATCCATTTTGGCCAAATGTCACACGCAATACATTGTGCTCTTCATGCCATATAATAACTTAGTTTATTATCTTACTTTCCATTTCCACTTCCCTTCCTATCTCCCCCTTCAAAGCTATTCCAAGATGTGTCTTAGTGAATTTGTTTCTTATTTTTCGCTTTTCTTTTGATTTGACTCTGCCACATGAGTGCGTCCGGATTTAGGTTTTTATTAAAGCAGCAGAAAATTGCAAATGTTACCAACCTCTGAGTTCAGGGTGGCGTATACGTTTTGACACTGACTTTAAGTCGTTGGCATTGCTCATACGCCATGCAGCACCTCCGACATAATACCAGTGGGTGTTAAGTTGGGCTTAAGTCTGGCATCTGTCTAAAGAATTTTTCAAAATGTTTTCTACACATTTTAAAATAAATCTTGACAATTTTGCACACAAAAGTAATTTCATATGGATTAATAAGCAGATTGTGTCTGCATTGCAAAGGAAATTCATGTTCGTCTACAAAGATGATTATGAGGCCATGAAGAATGAGCAACGATATGAAAAAGATTTTATTTATTATTATTATTTTTTTTTTCGAAGCAGGTCTTTGTCTGAGGGACTATTTTGAATGATATCGATACTTAAAATGGAAATTAATAATTTTTATATTTTTGAGTAGGGAATCAGTTGTAAACGGGCTAAAGGCAAAAGAAAATTTATCACTTACTAAGTCCTTTTAAAGGAGATGGCATGCAACTGGTTTAGGTAAGGAGGTCCATAAGGTCTATAGAAAGGCTTATAATTGTGCTCGGCCGAGGGGTCTTAACAACAACAATGAGAAAAAACACTAAGGAAAGGCCAAAATCGGGCGAAGCCGACTATATACTACCCTACACCACCGAGTCCATGTTCTACTTTTAAAACATAGAATCTATGTCGAAATCTAGTTAGACTTTAATTATGCATACCTATAAAAAAATCAAAAAAAAGAATTGTGACTTTCTATGACATTAAAAGGCAGTATGGAATGAAAGAAATAAGTGGGAGATAATTCTAGATGGGTATAAAACCCACCACCGAAGGATGGGGGTATATTCATTTTGTCATTCCGATTGCAACACATCGAAATATCCACTTCCGACCCTATAAAGTATATATATTCTTGATCAGCGTAAAAATCTAAGACGATCTAGACATGTCCGTCCGTCTGTCTGTAGTTTGTACACAAATAAACATGGACAGACGGACAGACAGACGGAAATCACGCTACATTCTTTAAAAATAAAGATATTGAGCTGAAGCTTTGCACAGATTCTTTATTTGTTCATAAGCAGGTTAAGTTCGAAGATGGGCTATATCGGACTATATCTTGATATAGCCCCCATATAGACCGATCCTCCGATTTAGGGTCTTAGGCCCATAAAAGCCACATTTTTTATCCGATTTTGCTGAAATTTGGGACAGTGAGTTGTGTTAGGTCCTTCGACATCCTTCGTCAATTTGGCCCAGATCGGTTCAGATTTGGATATAGCTGTCATATAGACCGATCCTCCGATTTAGGGTCTAAGGCCCATAAAAGCCACATTTATTATCCGATTTTGCTCAAATTTAGGACGGTGAGTTGTGTTAGGCCCTTCTACATCATTTGTCAATTTTGCCCAGATCGGTCCAGATTTGGATATAGCTGCCATATAGACCGATCCTCCGATTTAGGGTCTTAGGCCCATAAAAGCCACATTTATTATCCGATTTTGCTGAAACTTGGGCTAGTGAGTTACGTTAAGCCCCTTGACATATTACTGCAATATGGCACAGATCGGTCCAGATTTGGATATAGCTGCCATATAGACCGATCCTCCGATTTAGGTTTTGGGGCCATGAAAAACGCACTTATTGTCCGATGTCGCTGAAATTTGGAACAGTGAGTTGTGTAAGACCATTCGACGTCCTTCGTCAATTTGGCCCAGATCGGTTCAGATTTGGATATAGCTGCCATATAGACCAATCCGCCGATTTAGGGTCTTAGGCCCACAAAATCCACATTAATTATCCGATTTTGCTGAAATTTGGGACAGTGAGTTGTGTTAGGCCTTTCGACATCCTTCGTCAATTTGGCCCAGATCGGTTCAGATTTGGATATAGCTGCCATATAGACCAATCCGCCGATTTAGGGTCTTAGGCCCACAAAATCCACATTAATTATCCGATCTTGCTGAAATTTGGGACAGTGAGTTGTGTTAGGCCTTTCGACATCCTTCGTCAATTTGGCCCAGATCGGTTCAGATTTGGATATAGCTGCCATATAGACCGATCCTCCGATTTAGGGTCTTAGGCTCGTACAAGCCACATTTATTATCCGATTTTGCTGAAATTTGGGCTAGTGAGTTAACTTAAGCCCCTTGACATACTTCTACAATATGGCACAGATCGCTCTAGATTTGGATATAGCTGCCATATAGACCGATCTCTCGATTTTAGGTTTTGGGGCCATAAAAGGCGCACTTATTGTCCGATGTAGCTGAAATTTGGGACAGTGAGTTGAGTTAGGCCCTTCGACGTCCTTCTTCAATTTGGCCCAGATTGGTCCAGTTTAGAATATAGCTGCCATGTAGACCGATATCTCGATTTAAAGTCTTGGCCCCATAAAAGGCGCATTTATAATCCGATTTCATTCAAATTTGACACAGGGACTTATATTAGGCTTTTCGACATCCGTGTCGTATATGGTTCAGATCGGTACATTTTTAGATATAGCGACTAAAAAGACCAATATTTTGTTATATACAATTTAACAATAACTTGTACTTTTTAGTATTTGGTCCAAATCGGAATATATTGCGATGTGATTGCTATAGGACATAACGTATGGAATTTTCACCGGATTTTGATGGTAGGTGGTTTACATATAACCCGAGGTGGTGGGTATCTAAAGTTCGGACCGGCCGAACTTAACGGCTTTTTACTTGGTATGATATTTTTCATACATGTTGGGACGTCAAAAAACACCACCAAACTTGGGGCTTCTACAACCTTAAAAGACCATATCGTATTTAGGTCATATATGGGAGCTATATCTAAATCTGAACCGATTTTAATGAAATTTTTTCACACGTATTAAAACGTCAAATAAAATACTTCACGCTAAATGTAAGGATCTGACCAAAATATAAACTTCAAAAGACCATATCGGTTGAGAGATGTCGATAGCTGCCATATATGAATATCGCCCGATTTTCACTTCTATGGTCACTGTAAGTGCATTTATTGGCCAATCTTGCCAAAATATCTAAACAGTTTGGTCGAATCGATTTAGATTTAAATATGACTCCCATATATATATTCGTCAGATTTTGGGTAAAATGCAACAATGTTGTCATTTGTCAACCGTTGTTATTAGAGTTTAAATATAGGGTTGCCCAAAAAGTAATTGCGGATTTTTTAAAAGAAAGTAAATGCATTTTTAATAAAACTTAGAATGAACTTTAATCAAATATACTTTTTTACACTTTTTTCTAAAGAAAGCTAAAAGTAACAGCTGATAACTGACAGAAGATAGAATGCAATTACAGAGTCACAAGCTGTGAAAAAATTTGTCAACGCCGACTATATGAAAAATCCGC
>NC_081553.1:219163458-219165958 GCF_963082655.1 Stomoxys calcitrans
CTCACAGTCACCAATTTGTGAGCATATGAGATCCCTATTTGCCCCCTAGGGTATAAGTTCGGCCACCACCTCGGGTATATATGTAAACCACCTTCCATCAAAATCCGGTGAAAATTGCATACCTTATGTCTACCAAAATTGCATTCCCATAGCAGTTATATCGAAATATGTTCCGATTTGGACCAAATACTAATAAATACAATTCATTGTTCAATTGTGTTTAACAAAATATTGATCTTTTTAATAGCTATTGCCCAAAAAGTAATTGCGGATTTTTTAAAAGAAAGTAAATGCATTTTTAATAAAACTTAGAATGAACTTTAATCAAATATACTTTTTCTACACTTTTTTTCTAAAGCAAGCTAAAAGTAACAGCTGATAACTGACAGAAGAATGAATGCAATTACAGAGTCACAAGCTGTGAAAAAATTTGTTAACGCGGACTATATGAAAAATCCGCAATTACTTTTTGGGCAAGCCAATATATCCAAAAATAAACCGATCTGAACCATATACAACATGGATATCGAAAAGCCTGTTAACGCGGACTATTTGAAAAATCCGCAATTACTTTTTGGGCAAGCCAAAAATCCAAAAATAAACGGATCTGAACCATATGCAACATGGATATCGAAAAGCCTGACATAAGTCACTGTGTTAAATTTCAGTGAAATTGAATTATAAATGCGTCTTTTATGTGGCCAACACATTAAATCGAGATACCGGTTTATATGGCAGATATATCCAAACCTGAGCCAAGTTTCAGTAAAATGTTGAAGAGCCTAACACAACTCACTGTCCCAAATTTCAGTGAAATCGGACAATAAATGCGCCTTTTATGGTCCCTTAAATCGAGATATATGGCAGCTATATTCAAATGTAGCCCAATCTCAGTCAAATTGAAGAAGATTTTTAAAGGGCTTAACACAACTCACTGTCCCAAATTGCGGGGACATCGGACAATAAGTGCGCCTTTTTTAGCCCCAAAACCTAAAATCGAGAGATCGGTCTACATGGCAGCTATATCCAAATCTTGACCGATCTGTGGCATAATGCAGAAGTATGTCAAGGGGTTTAACTTAACCCACCGTCCCAAATTTCGGCGACATCGGACAATAAATGGGCCCAAAACATTAAATCGAGAGATCGGTCTATATGCCAGCTATATCCAAATCTGGACCGATCTAGGCAAAATTGCAGAATGATGTCGAGGAGCTTAACTTAACTTGCTGTCCCAAATTTCGGCTTAATCAGACAAAAAATGCGCCTTTTATGGGCCCAAAACCTTAGATCGAGAGATCGGTCTATATGACAGCTATATCCGAATCTGGACCGATCTGAGCAAAATTGAAGAAGAATGTTGAAGGGCCTAAAACAACTCACTGTCCGAAATTTCAGCGACATCTGTCAATAAATGCGCCTTTTATGATCCCGAAACCTTAAATCGAGAGATCGGTCTATATGACAGCTAAATTCAAATCTGGAGCGATCTGGGCCATATTGAAGAAGTATGTCGAGGGGCTCATCTTAACTCACTGTCCGAAATTTTGGCGAAATCGGAAAATAAATGCGTCTTTTATGACCCCAAGACCTTAAATCGAGATATCCGTCTATATGGCAGCTATATCCAAATCTGGACCGATCTGGGCCACATTGACGAACGATGTTGAAGGGCCATACACAACTCACTGTCCCAAATTTTAGCAAAATCGGATTATAAATGTGGCTTTTATTGGACTAAGACCCTAAATCGGCGGATTGATCTATATGGGGGCTATATCAAGATATAGTCCGATATAGCCCATCTTCGTATCTAACCTGCTTATGGACAAAAAAAAGAATCTGTGGAAAATTTCAGCTCATTATCTCCATTTTACAAGACTGTAGCGTGATTTCAACAGACAGACGGACGGACATGTCAAGATTGTCTTAGATTTTTACGTTGATCAAGAATATATATACTTTATAGGGTCGGAAATGGATATTTCGATGTGTTGCAAACGGAAAGACAAAATGAATATACCCCCATCTTTCGGTGGTGGGTATAAATATCATCCAATTTTCCGTCTGTCTATCCGTCTGTCCGTCCGTCCGTCCGTCTGGCCGTCCGTCTGTCCGTCTGTCTGTTCGCCCGTCTGTCCGCCCGTCTGTCCACCCGTCTGCACGTCCGTCTGTCCATCCGTCTGTCCATCCTTCTGTCCGTCCGTGTGTCCATCAGTCTGTTCGTCCGTCCGTCCGTCTGTCCGTCCGTCTGTCCGTCCGTCCGTCCGTCTGTCCGTCCGTTATTTTATTTTATTTTATTTTATGTTATTTTATTTTATTTTATTTTATTTTATTTTATTTTTGTAGAAGCAGCTTTTATATAAATCACATTGAAGATAATTATATTTTTGATATTATACGTAATGCACTTTAATTTTATTTGAACTTAGATTTTTGCTTGAGTGTAACCAATTTCTCTTTAACGTTAGATATTAAAACACTCTTTTGAGTTTTGATT
>NC_081553.1:219170958-219210958 GCF_963082655.1 Stomoxys calcitrans
GGAATTTCAAGCTATGCGACACGCTCTGTCTGCCCTCTCTCTCACACACACACACACACATACACTCACACATGGGCACCAAAAGTTATCAAGGATATGTGTTTAATATTTTAGCAAGCTTGTCCACCAATACCTGTTTGCTGCTAAATGCGTGCCTGCCTCAGTGACTGTTAGAGGCAAGACAGGGTGTAAAACTTTGGACCAAACCAGGAAGATAATGGAGTTCCGCCATTTGAGAGTTGCATGCTTTTACTGTATGAACCTCAGAGTGATCTGGGGGATCGAGTGCATACAGCAAAAGCATCTAGAAGGCCGAAAAGAAGCAGGCCAGCTTCCATTACGGCTGACCGCAATAGCTCCAGGCAAACAAAATTTTGCAACTTGATTGCCTTTTTAGGGATTTTGGTTCTAACTTAACCTTCAAACGGTTAACAAACTGCTGAAATCCTATTGGAATGACTTTAAAGAGTATAAAAATCGCCGCTTTATAGAAAACCCACCTATGTCTTGACCACTGGAGTAAAACAGTTAGAAAATTCTAAATAAATTTTTATTAAAAATTTTTTTAGTAAAATTTTTTTTTTAATTTTTTTTTAGAAATTTTCTTAATTTTTTTTTTTTTTAAATTTTCCTAAAATTTTCTAAAACAAGGCAACCCTATTCCCTTTTCCCTTTCACCTTTACAGAAGCTGTTGTTTTGCAAACTGCAGATGGCAAACTTAAATGCTTCGTTAAAATGCACACAACATAAAGTTTTAGTGGCCGTTGTTGGTGTAGGTACTACACCAAAGTAAAGGTGTAAGAAAAATAAATAAAAATGTTTTGTGTTTTCTTTGCCCCGGCCATCACTGGGTGGGACATGTGCTACCAAAAATGGTAGACTATGGGATGGGATAAAAATGATGGATTTATGGTGGGCTACCAGCCAACAACGTTGACACGCTGCTTGAGCTAAACATTAACGGGGAAAACAAGGATAACGCAAAAGTTGATGGATTTGCAGTAGGGGGTTGTTATACGTACATGCCCATCAAGACAAAATACCCTATCTAAGATAAAAGCTTGCCTGTTTTAAAATAACTTAAAATTATTCAATTTAATCCCATCAAATATTGTTGTAGTTGTTTTCCCAAGTTTCTCGAAGAGAATAATGATTGATGTTTGAAATAGGGAATAAGGCATTGAAGAAATGGAGGAATGCTAATTTGGGTCCACCGAGGCATACGTTATAGGTAAGAATGTCCGCCTATGGCGCAGAACAAATCCTGAAGAATCGCATGCCAGCCGGTTGTGCGTACAGGAATGACCCGATGGAGATCAACGGCAGTAGCTGCCGCCCAAGTCTACAACACACTGCTTCTACAACAGCAAATCCTGGCAATAAAATTACAACAATTTTTGGGGGGAAATTTTGTTAATTTTGTCACGCCTGCAATGGCTGTAGAAGTTAAAATCGGGAGATATATATATGAAGATATATCTAAATCTAAACCGATTTCCATGAAATTTACCAGTAATGTCATAAACAAATCCTTCCTGCCAAATTTCGAGCGAATCGGTTAACAAATGACCATTTTATTGCATTATTACTGAAAATCGGACGAACATATATATGGGAGCTATATCCAGATCTGAACCGATTTTTTTTTTTTCAGTTTATATGACAGCTTTATTAGGTTATGAACCGATTTGAACCATACTTGGCACAGTTGTTGGAAATCATAACAAAACACGTCGTGCAAAATTGCATCCCAATCGGATAAGAATTGCGCACTCTAGAGGCTCAAGAAGTCAAGACCCAAGATCAGTTTATATGGCAGCTATATCAAAACATGGACCGATATGGCCCATTTACAAAACCACCGACCTACACTAATAAAAAGTATTCGTTCAAAATTTCAAGCGGCTAGTTTTACTCCTTCGGAAGTTAGCGTGCTTTCGACACACAGACGGACGGACGGACAGACGGACGGACGGACAGACGGTCGTCACGACTTGAGCCTAGAGGCTCAAGAAGTCAAGATACCAGAACGGTTGATACGTCAGCTTATATTAGGTTATGTACCGATTTGAACTACACTCATCACAGTTTTTGGAAGTTATAACAAAACACCTCAAGCAAAATTTTTACCAAACCGCATGAGAATTGCGCCCTCTAGCGGCTAAGGGAGTTAAGATCCAAGATCGGTTTATATGGCAGTTATACCAAGTGTTAGGACCATATTTACCACAGTTGTGGGAAGTGATACCAAGACACCACGTGCAAATTCACAGCTACATCGGATAAGAATTGCCTACTCTTAAAGCTGAAGAAGTCAAGACCCAAGATCGGTTTGTATGACAGCTATATCAGGTTATGAACCGATTTCCGACCCTATAAGGTATCCATTTCCGACCCTATAAAGCATATATATTCTTGATCAGGGTAAAAGTCTAAGACAATCAAAACATGCCCGTCCGTCTGTCCGCCTGTCTGTTGAAATCACGCTATAGACTTCATAAATAGATATATATTGAGCTAAAATATTGCACAGATTCTTTCTTTTCCATAAGCAGGTTAAGTTGGAAGATGGGCTACATCGGACTACATCTTGATATAGCCCCCATATAGACCGATCCGCCGATTTAGGGTCGTGGGCCAATAAAAGCCGCATTTATTATCCGATTTTGCTAAAATTTGGGACAGTGAGTTTTGCTAGATCCTTCGACATCCTTTGTCAATTTGGCCCAGATCGGTTCAGATTTCGATGTAGCTGCCATATAGGCCGATCCTCTGATTTAGAGTTTTAGGCCCATAAAAGTCACATTTATTTTCCGATTTCGCTGAAATTTGGGACAGCGAGTTGTATTGAGCCCCTCGACATTCTCCGACAATTTGGCCCAGATCGGTTCCGATTTGGATATAGCTGCCATATAGAGCGATCCTCTGATTTAGGGTCTTAGGCCCATAAAAGCCACATTTATTGTCCGATGTCGCGGAAATTTGGGACAGTAAGTTGTGTTAGGTCCTTCGACGTATTTCTTCAATTTGGCCCGGATCGGATCAGATTTGGATATAGCTGCCATATAGAACGATCCCTCGATTTAAGGTTTTGGGCCCATTAAAGGCGCATTTATTGTCCGATGTCGTCGAAATTTGGGACAGTGAGTTAAGTTAAGCCCCTTGACATACTTCTGCATTATGGCACAGATCGGTCTACATTTGGATATAGCTGCCATTTAGACCGATCTGTCGGTTTTAGATTTTGGGGCCATAAAAAGCGCATTTATTATCCGATGTCGCCGCAATTTGGGACAGTGAGTTGTGTTAGGCCCTTCGACATCTTTCTTTAATTTCACTCAGATCGGTTCAGATTTGGATATAGCTGCCATATAGACCGATCTCTCGATTTAGGGTTTTAGGCCCATAAAAGGCTCATTTATTGTCTGATGTTGCCGAAATTTGGGAGAGAGAGTTCAGTTAAGCCCCTCCACATATTTTTGCAATTTGGTATAGATCGATCAAGATTTTCATATAGCTGCCATATACACCGATCTCTCGATTTAAAGTCTTGGCCCCATAAAAGGCGCATTTTTAATCCAATTGCACTGAAATTTGTCACACTGACTTATGTTATGCTTTTCGACATTCATGTTGTATATGGTTCAGATGGGTTTATTATACCCACCACCGAAGGATGGGGGTATATTCATTATGTCATTCCGTTTGCAACACATCGAAATATCCATTTACGACCCTATAAAGTATATATTCTTGATCAGCGTAAAAATCTAAGACAATCTAGACATGTCCGTCCGTCTGTCCGTCTGCCTGTTGAAATCACGCTACAGTCTTTAAAAATTGAGATGTTGAGCTGAAATTTTGCACAGATTCTTTTTTTGTTCATAAGCAGGTTAAGTTCGAAGATGGGCTATATCGGACTATATCTTGATATAGCCTCCATATAGACCGATCCGCCGATTTGGGGTCTTAGGCCCATAAAAGCCACATTTATTATCCGATTTTGCTGAAATTTAGGACAGTGAGTTGTGTTAGGCCCTTCGAAATCTTTTTGCAATTTGACCCAGATCGGTCCAGATTTGGATATAGCTGCCATATAGAGCGATCCTCCGGTTTAGGGTCTTAGGCCCATAAAAGCCACATTTATTATCCGAATTTGCTGAAATTTGGGACAGTGAGTTGTGTTAGGCCCTTCGACATGTTTCTTTAATTTGACCTAGATCGGTCCAGATTTGGATATAGCTGTCATATAGACCGATCTTCTGATTTATGGTGTAAGGCCCATAATAGCCACATTCATTATCCGATTTTGCTGAAATTTGGGACAGTGAGTTGTGTTAGGCCCTTTGACATATTTCTTCAATTTGGTCCAGATCGGTTCAAATTTGGATATAGCTGCCATATAGACCGATTTCTTGATTTATGGTTTTGGGCCCATAAAATGCTCATTTATTGCCCGATGTCGCCGAAATTTGGAACAGTGAGTTAAGTTAAGCCCCTTGACATACTATCGCACAGATCGGTCCAGATTTGGATATAGCTGCCATATAGACCGATATCTAGGTTTAAGGTTTTGGGGCCATAAAAGACGCATTTATTGTCCGATGTCGCTGAAATTTGAGACAGTGAGTTTGGTTAGGCTCTTCGACGTCCTTCTTCAATTTTGCCCAGATCGGTCCAGATTTGAATATAGCTGCCATATAGACCGATCTCTGGATTTAAGGTTTAGGGCCCATAAAAGAGGCATTTATTGTCCGATTTCGCCGAAATTTGGGACAGTGCTTAGTGTTAGGCTCTTCGACATGTTTATGCAACTTGGCCCAAATCGGTCCAGATTTGGATATAGCTGCCATGTAGGCCGATATCTCGATTTAAAGTCTTGGCCCCATTAAAGGCGCATTTATTATCCGATTTCACTGAAATTTGACACAGTGACTTATGTTCGGCTTTTCGACATGCGTGTCGTATATAGTTCAGATCGGTATGAGGTATATGAGTATAAGGTATGAAATTTTTACCGAATTTTGATGAAAGGTGGTTTACATATATACCCGAGGAGGTGGGTATCCAAAGTTCGGCCCGGCCGAACTTAACGCCTTTTTACTTGTTTTTTTTTTTGAAAAGCTTTCTTTTAGCTCTTAGGAAATCATCCTTTATAGAATATAAAAACATATGATCTAGCTCTCCAGAGCTAGGTCCATTATTACCGAACGGCTGGCTTATCTATTCTTTCTGAATCGTTTTAGCTTTGTCTTCTGTCTGTCTTCCTATGTATCTATCTGTCTGTCTATCTATCTATCTGATTGTCCGTCTGTCTGTCCTTCATTCTATCCATCTCTCTGTCTGTCTGTCCGAATATATTGGGTTGCCCAAAAAGTAATTGCGGATTTTTCAAAAGAAAGTAAAGGCATTTTTAATAAAACTTAGAATGAACTTTAATCAAATATACTTTTTTTACACTTTTTTTTCTAAAGCAAGCTAAAAGTAACAGCTGATAACTGACAGAAGAAAGAATGCAATTACAGAGTCACAAGCTGTGAAAAAATTTGTCAACGCCGACTATATAAAAAATCCGCAATTACTTTTTGGGCAACCCAATATATAACTGAAGTAGTCACAATTTTCATTCTATCTTCAAAACGTTTTGGGCTTATATACCCTCATCCTAAGTAAATTAGTAAAAGGGTGTTAAGTTCGATCGGGCCGTATATTATAAACAAGTTCTTTGGATGACTTTTCACATATATGGGAGCTATATCAACCTAAGGAACTATTTTGACCGACATTCTCATGTCTTCTAAATACAAATACACCATGTTCATAATTTCTGCAAAATCGTATAATATTGGCCCTCTAGACGCTTAAGAAGTCAAATCGGGGACAGTTTTCTATGACAGCTATATCGAAACATGAACCGATTTGGCCCATTTACAATCCCAACCGTATTTGTGCAAAATTTTGCATTGCTTTGGACAGACTGACATACAGTCGGACAGACGGACGGCTTAATGGTCTTAGAATGCCAAGACATATGTATACTCTGTTGGATCGCAGATCATTCATTCGTTGAGTTACAAACGGAATGACGTTGCCAGTATACTCCATCCTTCGTTGGTGGCTATAAAATTTAAATTTTTTTCTCAAATTTTACCTTTATTTTGCAAATTTCCCAAACATTCATATAAACACAAGTTTTTATGTTGTTTTCCCTGTGATTATCTTGTCTCAAAAATGTTTTTGTTTTTTTTTTTTCTTGACTACACAAAAGCATGTAAAACATGGCAAAATATTTGACTGCAACTGCATGCTCTGCAGCATAAACTCCAAGAAGGCAAAGAGCTCTTCTAAAGCTGATCATTTTGTTTGCATGGTTAGAGTTGTATGATAATCTTGTCACTCATTTTGGCAGTCACTCTTCTGGTAGCTCTTGTCCCATAGAAAACTGAAGAGACTGCAATGGAAGGAGAGCAAGGGAGAGCGAGAGATATCCAAACACGTTTTGGGAGAAGTTAGTTGGTTACATGTTGTTGGTGTGTTTTTTTTCGGCTTCTTGGTATGCAAAATGTGTTATTAGTGTTGAGGATTTTGAGTCAACCTATTTTAACAACAGAAACAACAACACTCAGCCATAAACACTGAAGGGTTGCCATTCTAAGACACTTTTAAATGTTCTCAAACACATGGAATTCGCTGGTGTGAGAGGGTGATGAGTAGGGATGCCAGTGTTTATTGCAAAGTGGGTCTTTGAGAGGCTATTAACGGCATTTTTGGCAAGGGTTATTGAGTTAATGGAGCACCAAAAACATTTTAATAGCCGAAATATGCATTTTGATACCTTTTCTTTTCAATCAACCAATACGCAGGGGATGTCCCCTATATATCAGTGCATTGCGTTGGAGAGGATAGTTAAGGATAGGAGGGGGTAAAAGAGGTAGTAGTGTTTATTCACACTTGCCTTGAATTTCTGGACATCGTAAGTGAGGGAACAAACATCCGCCGGAAGTCGATTCCACATACAAAACGTCCTTACGATGTAAGAACTCTCTCGGTAGTGCATGGTCCGATCAGCTGGCCAATCGATTACAAACCGGTGCGCGCCTCTACAAAATCGTGTATTTCTGACAAACAACCTCAAGTCAGGAATCAGAAGACTGATTTCCGAAGAACACACACCATGGAAGAATCGATAGAACAGAGCCTCACAACCCAAATTTCGACGATGTTCAAGGGGAAACAATATAGTTGGATACCCTACCATCTTCAATCAACACCAACGCCTGTCGCTGGACACGGTCAAGCAGCTCCAAGGATGAATTTTGAAGCTCCAGCCCATATATGTGAGTTGTACTCCATTTTCGATCTGATATACGCAGTGTAGATATTAAGAAGATCAGCTGGAGTGAAATATTTCTTACGCCGCTTAAGAAAGCCCAAGCACTTGAATGCTTCTTTTGACACTTCGAATACATATTTTGACCACATGGGACATCGCATTGAATCTTCATGCCCAGAATATCAAGAGCCTCTGACTGCTTGACATCTACACCATCGATAGGTATTGACGATTGAAAAGTGTCAGTGAATCGTTTGTGGGACAACAAACAGCACTGCGTGCATTTAAATCTACTCTGATTATTCGACCCAACTCAGAAATGGCCAGCAAATCCTGGCAGAGTGTTACGTCCATAACCCCCCCTACTGTCATAAATCTCACGAAGACTCGGCCTATGGTAATATGAAAATAAATGACAGAGGTTGCTGTCATCCGCGAGAGAGTAGATCGGGTTCGAAGTCAGACCCAGTAGATAGTCAACGAAAACAAGAACAAGTAAGAGCATTCTAAATTTGGCCGGGCCGAATCTTATATACCCTGAGAATTGCGCCCTCTAAAGGCGCAAAAAGTCAAGATCCCAGATCGTTTTATATGGCAGCTTTAACAGGTTATGTACCGATTTGGGCCAGACCTAGCACAGTTATTGGAAGTCACAACAAAACACCTCATGCAAAATTTCAGCCAAATCGGATGAGAATTGCGCCCTCTAGAGGCTCAAGAAGTCAAGACCCCAGATCGTTTTATATGGCAGCTATATCAGGTTATGTACTGATTTGCGCCATACTTAGCACAGTTATTGGAAGTCACAACAAAACACCTCATGCAAAATTTCAGCCAAATCGGATGAGAATTGCGCCCTCTAGCGGCTCAAGAAGTCCAAATCCCAGATCGGTTTATATGGCAGCTATATCACGTTATGTACCGATTTGCGCCATACTTAGCACAGTTATTGGAAGTCATAACAAAACACCTCATGCAAAATTTCAGGTAAATCGGATGAGAATTGCGCCCTCTAGAGGCTCAAGAAGTCAAGACCCAAGATCGTTTTATATGGCAGCTATATCAGGTTATGTACCGATTTGCGCCATACTTAGCAAAGTTATTGGAAGTCATAACGACACACCTCATGCAAAATTTCAGCCAAATCGGATGAGAATTACGCCCTCTAGAGGCTCAAGAAGTCAAGACCCAAGATCGGTCTATATGTCGGCCTATTTACAATCCCAACTGACCTACACTAATAAAAAGTATTTTTGCAAAATTTCAAGCGGCTAGCTTTACTCCTTCAAAAGTTAGCGTGGTTTTGACAGACAGACGGACGGATGGACGGACGGATGGACGGACGGACGGATGGACGGACAGACAGACGGACAGACGTACATGCCTAGATCGACATAAAATGGAAAGACGATCAAGAATGTATATACTTTAAGGGGTCTCAGACGCATATTTCGAGGTTTTACAAACAGAATGACGAAATCAGTATACCACCTTCCTATGGTGGAGGGTATCAAAAAAAATGAAGAAAGGACAGAGCCTAGGGGTACACCTGCGCTCAATTTATATTCGTCAGATGAAAACCCATCTACAACATCTCTTATAGGGCGATCTCTGTGAAAACTCGATTTAAATCGAGCGAAGCGACAGGCTTTGAAAGGAGTGCACCGTGCCAGACCCTATCAAATGCCTTGGAGATATCGAGAGCCACAACCTTACTCTCACCGAACTGGTGAATAGAGCGACTCCAACGTTCAGACAGGAATGCCATCAGGTCACCCGTGGAGCGATTTCTGCGGAACCCTTACTGTTGGTCGCTAAGAAAGCCATTGAACTCCAGGTATCTCACAAAACGGCAATTGATCATGCTCTCCATAACCTTGGAAAGCGCAGAGCATAACGCTATTGGTCGGTAATTCGCAAGTTCGGTTGCCTCATCCTTCTTGGGGCAGCCACTGCGGCTTTGAGACTTAAGGCGATGGAAGAATGAGACCAGCTCATACCATCGCGGTATAATCGAGGCGACGATAGGAAACCTAGAGGGAAGGGAAAAGGTTTCCCATCGAATACCTGAGATGAACCTTGAAGTCGAGTGCGAGGCACTGGGCACTGCTGCCATCGGCACAGTCTTGGATTGACGGAACCCTTGTATTGCCATCTGGAAGATAATGTTACTCGAATGGATCAAAGCTAGAGGACAGAATGGGCCTGGGGGTTTACATTGAGAACCCAGGGACTGAGATCTGCTTAAAACTGCCTGACTATAATACGGTCTTGCAGCCGGAGATCCGGGCGATCACAGAATGAGTGAAGTGGTGTAGTTTTAACGCGAAGAAGTCGAGTGTGAACATCTTTACGGACAGTAAAATTTCCATAAGGGCAATAACAACCTGGACGGTAAACTCACGAACAGTCTTGTAGTGTAAGAAGGAAATTAACGCCTTCTCTGAGGATGACAAAATCCACATCGTTTGGGTGCTGGGCCAGGAGAAATGAAAGGGCAAACGATTTGGCGGTGAAGGCCACAAGACTACCGTCAAAAAACTTGGTTAACCCGAAGCCTTTCGGGTCGACGCAGTCCGAGTCAAGGGAGTGGGCGACGAATGCGCACGCAACATTGTGGAACAGCGAAATGGTCGGTAGGACAGCGATAATCCTATGGGGGGATCCAGGGGCCACCTTTTTATGCCGAACGTCGTGCAGCATTGTGACAACACATGGTAGAGAAGTTTATACATCGCAGTATACCTCACAAATGTAGCCAGGATTAGTAAGAGGATAGACACCGCTGAAAATGTTTCTGAAGTTCACACTGAGATTTGAACCATCGTCGTCATAGGCGTCATAGGTGGCCACCACACACTTTTTATGTCCAAAAATAAAGACCTCCGACTTTTTCACAAAAATGTTAACTCAATGATCATCTCTTCCTTATCACAATGGCTTTTTAATATTTCCCTCCCAACTGGCATCCCTTAGTTTGAATCCTTCATATTACCCTGGTGTTGCTGTTGTTGTTTTTGGGTTACATCAGCTTTGTCATACGGGGCAAGTATTTTTGGTCCTTTGTATAACAAGTTGTGTAGGACATACACAAATACAAACATACAACAAGAGTATGGGGAGGGGTGAAAACACATGTCCCATTCAAGCCATCGTTGAAGGGGGGAAATCATAAGCACTAAGAACAACTATGAATTCATAGTTTTGCAATAACAACAACAACAACAGCAATCTTTTCACAGGGACCCACACGCACACAAACACTGACTAAGAACATCAACTCCACCAACAACATTAGCAACATGAAGAGTAACAACAGCAATGGCATCACCATCACCATCATCAACATCATCTGATACTGACGGTGATGCTTAAGCTGATGCCACCTTTGCTAGTGGCTTCAGTCGGATGATGGCGTTTTCCTAGTTGATGGCCCCACGTAGTTGGTGCATTTGCCCTAATGGTTATTGCACGTTAAGCTTAGATGTTAAAAAGATGTTTAGCAGGTGGCTAAGATAAATATGAACTAGTCTGACTATGTGTGTGCGTGTGTGTGTGTGTCGGTGTGTGTTGGTGTATGCAGTCCACATTCTTAGCAAAACGAACAAATTTAAGCTTAAGAATTTATGAAAATAACTATTTTCCGTTAAACCACCTTTGATGTATTATGCTAATATAGAAGGTGAGATTTTCGGTATTTTGTAGAGGTATTTGCTAAAAATCAATCAAAAAGGAAGAAAAGGAGCTTAAATATTGAGAGGATATTTGAGAAATGATAAGCATACTTAAAGTTGGAAAGATTTTGTTTAAATGAGTTGAGTACAGGATTAACAAAAGGCGACTAAATTTGTTCGCTTCCTATATTTGAAGGACTTTTGCGAAAAAAAACCATTAAAGAAAGGCAAAAGTCGGGCGGTGTCGACTGTATTATACCCTACACCCACCCTCTAAGTACGGATGCTTTTAGATGGGTTATTAAACAGTCCGTATCAAATTTCGAGCAAATACAATCAAACTATAACAACTATGGTTGACAAAAGACAAAAATATTTCAAATTACCCGAAATCTGACGAACATATATATAGGAGACAGACAGACAAATAGGCGGACAGACAGACAGACGGACAGACAGAAGGACAGACGGACAGACAGACGGACAGACGGACAGACAGACGGAAGACAGTCGGACAGAAAGACGGACAGACAGACAGACAGACAGACGGACAGACAGACGGACAGTCGGACAGACAGACGTACAGACAGACTGACGGACAGACAGACGGACAGACAGACGGACAGGCAGACAGACAGACGGACAGACAGACAGACAGACAAACAGGCGGACAGACAGATGGACAGATGGACAGACAGACGGACAGACAGACGGACAGACAGACGGACAGGCAGACGGACAGACAGACGGATAGGCAGACGGACAGACAGACGGACAGACAGACGGACAGGCAGACAGACGGACAGACAGTCGGACAGACAGACGGACAGACAGACGGACAGACAGACAGATGGACAGACGGACAGACAGACGGACAGACAGACGGATAGACAGACGGACAGACAGACAGATAAACAGACGGACAGACAGACGGACATCTGCCTATCGCAGATGTAGGGGGCCAAATGCCATGATCGTACAATCGTCCACATATGATACAATCGCTATGCCGTCTAGAGGGGGTGGAATGGAGGATAGGTAAAGGTTAAACAGTGCCAGAGATATCATCCCACCTTGGGGAACTCCCTGTTTCAATCTACAGTGCATCGACTTTTTATCCCTAAATTCCACAAATGCCAGGCGATCACACAGATAATTCGCGGCCCAGCGTTTCAGGCCTGGCTGGCGGGACGTGTTGGCGATGTCCTCAAATAGTTTGGCATGGCTGGCCGTTTCGAATGTCTTTGATAGGTCCAGTGCCATGAGGACCGTCCTATTACATGGCCTGGGATGATTGAAGCCACGCCAAATGTGTGCGGTGATGGCAACAAAGCAGTTGTTGTGCTATGCACTCTTCAAAGTCCATGTTAATACTCGGCGAATGGAAATTCTCCTACGAGGCTCGGGAGGAGTAATGCCTCAAGCGTCTTTGGCGAGAGAAGGGAGATCGGTCTGTACGACTCTCCCAAACTTGGGTTCTTTCCAGGCTTCAGTAGCGGTATTACTCTGCCCATTTCCCAGACATACGGAACCATAAGAGTGTTCAAAGACAGGTTGAGGACAGTAGTAAGCTATTCAACTCCAGGTAAATCCAGTTTCATCAGCATCAGGGTAGAGATTCGGTCGGTGCCCAACGCCTTGGATGATTTGGCGCCATGGATGACATTCGTAACTTCACCCACGGTGAATTTTGATGGCTGTCCATCGGCTCGGAGACCACGGATACGGCAAATGGTTCTCCTCCTTGCCCTGTCACCCTTGAGATGCACAATTAATAGACGGTTGAGCAACCTGGCGCATCTCCTCGGATCAGTCACGCTTACTTCGCCAAAAGTGATTGAGGTCCTGTCATCCCGTCTACCGGGGTTCGAGAGTGACTTAACAGTAGACCACAGTTTGTTTACACCGATGCCTAAGTAACATTGCTCCAAGTGTTCTAGCCACAAATTCCGCTTATTTTCGTTGACTACCCTGTTTATTTCCAGATTCACCTCACTAATTTTTGGCAGCGTCCTTGGTTTACCAGTGTGGGGGTTCCATTTCCCCCAGGGATCTGATCTGTCGCTACTGTGGTACCACAATGCACTAAAATTGTCTTAGTGAGTCTGATTAGACAACAGACTGCCACTCTAAATGATTGTACACGCGTCCTTTGTGGTGGTGTTTGATAGAAGTCTCCATTATCTGGGCCAAATCCACCCTCTACCAAGCATCACCATTGCCAAGATCTTTGGACAAATTGCATGTTTAAAATACTTGGACCAATGAATGACTTTTCTTGACAAACAACAATTAAGGGCTTCATTTAGATGTCTAGTCATAAAAGTTCGCTAAAACTTAATACGATTTCAGCATATCTCAAACCAAAAACTGTGAAAATTAGACTACATTATCCTCGAAATATAAACAAAATTTCCAATAAATTAACAAAGTCCATTTAATTTCTGAAATTATTTGCATCAAAGTTATAAGATCAGACTTCATTTGGCTATGATAATTCTAGGAAAAATAAATTCTTCGACTTTATTTCATTTTCTGTCGTCCCACGCTGTTCTGTTAGTCCCACACTTGCATTTGACCGTGATTCGCGTGGGTGCACCAACCCAATACAGATGCTGGGTTGCACTGCAGCAATTTAAATTTCCCAAGTTTTCAAATGAAAAATATTTCAACTTTATCTCGACTTTTTAATAACTCGAACACAAAATGAAATACATTTCTCTTAAATGCTGTTTTTATACCCTCCACCATAAGATGGGGGGTATACTAATTTCGTCATTCTGTTTGTAACTACTCGAAATATTCGTCTGAGACCCCATAAAGTATATATATTCTTGATCGTCGTGACATTTTATGTCGATCTAGCCATGTCCGTCCGTCTGTCCGTCCGTCCGTCCGTCCGTCTGTCTGTCGAAAGCACGCTAACTTCCGAAGGAGTAAAGCTAGCCGCTTGAAATTTTGCACAAATACTTCATATTAGTGTAGGTCGGTTGGTATTGTAAATGGGCTATATCGGTCCATGTTTTGATATAGCTGCCATATAAACCGATCTTGGGTCTTGACTTCTTGAGCCTGTAGAGTGCGCAATTCTTATCCGATTGGAATGAAATTTTGCATGACGTGTTTTGCTATGATATCCAACAACTGTGCCAAGTATGGTTCAAATCGGTTCATAACCCGATATAGCCGCGATATAAACCGATCTTGGGTCTTGACTTCTTGAGCCTCTAGCGTGCGCAATTCTTATCCGATCAGAATGAAATTTTGCACGACGTGTTTTGTTATGATATCCAACAACTGTGCCAAGTATGGTTTAAATCGGTCCATAACCTGATATAGCTACCATATAAACCGATCTTGGGTCTTGACTTCTTGACCCTCTAGAGGGCGCAATTCTTATCCGATTGGAATGGAATTTAGCACGACGTGTTTTGTTATGATATCCAATAAATGTGCCAAGTATGGTTCAAATCGGTCCATAACCTGATATAGCTACCATATAAACCGATCTTGGGTCTTGACTTCTTGACCCTCTAGAGGGCACAATTCTTATCCTATTTGAATGAATTTTTGCATGAAGTATCTCGTTATGATATCCAACAACTGTGCTGAGTATGGTTCAAATCGGTTCATAACCTGATATAGCTGTCATATAAACAGATCTGGGGATTTGATTTCTTGAGCTTCTAGAGGGCGCAATTCCTATCCGATTTGGCTGAAATTTTGCATGACGTATTTTATTTTTACTTTCAACAACTGTGTCAAATAAGGTTCAAATCGGTTCATAACCTGATATAGCTGCCATATAAACCGATCTGGGATCTTGACTTCTTGACCCCTAGAGGTCGCAATTATTATCCGATATGCTTGAAATTTTGTACGATGGATCCTCTCATGACCATCAACAAACGTGTTTATTATGGTCTGAATCGGTCTATAGCCCGATACAGATCCCATATAAATCGTTCTCTCTATTTTACTTCGTGAGCCCCAATGGGCGCAATTCTTATACGAATTGGCTGAAATTTTACACAGGTCTCCAACATATAATTTAATTGTGGTCCGAACCGGACCATTTCTTGATATCGTTTTAATAGCAGAGCAACTCTTTTCTTATTCTTATATCCTTTTTTGCCTAAGAAGAGATGCCGGGAAAAGAACTCGACAAATGCGATCCATGGTGGAGGGTATATAAGATTCGGCCCGGCCGAACTTAGCACGCTTTTACTTGTTTTTTTTCTTCTCTTGTTTGGCCAAAAGCAAAATGTCTTATCTTACCTGAGCTGCGCCACGTTGAAATACAAATAAATTTGCAAATAGAAGTGAAAGACCAAAAAGAAGAAGACTCGCAAAAAGTACCACAATGCTGAAATTGCCGAATAAAAGATAGAGAGAATTAAAATATGAAAACAAAAACTTCATTTCTTTAATAGATTCGCTGCATGTTAAAGCGCTAAGAAATGCAGCAATTTATTAGAGGGATTTCTTAAAGGGACCTAACTATCCACGCACATAACACGCACGCATACACCCAAAAGAAAAAGGACATTGTTGAGCTTGTTTGGCTTGGCCACGCAATGATGGTGTTGTGTTGCAATAGCTTCAAGGCTTTGAGCGTAATAAAAAAGAAGAATATAATAGACCACAAGGTAAACTCCCAGCTGAAAAAGAAATCCTTTCGATATCAATGTAGCTTCGAAGCAAGGTGCCAAAATGCAGCCACAGAAACAATGTGAGCGAGAGAGCGACTCACATACACAACTACATCTAAACAAATCCGACTAAGGTCTGTATGTACGAGTATATATCGTATGTACATGCAGCCATACAAACAAAAACACAGAAAAGTGAACCCATTGCTATATCCATTTACTATTCCTTAATTGCAGTTATCCTTGTTGCAGATGATGGTGTTGTTCTCATGACCATACCCAATAAACACAAGGAAATTCAAAGGCAGATTAGCAAAATGCAAAAATGTGGGTAAATTCGTAATTTTCCCCAAAAATTTTTGATAAACAAGTAAAACGGCATTAAGTTCGGCCGGGCCGAACTTTGGACAGCCACCACGTCGGATATATTTGTAAACCACCTTTCGTCATAATCCAGTGAAAAATGCTTAATTTATGCCAACGCAGCATCTATATCCAAATATGTTCCGATTGGATGAGTGGTCTAAGATGTTCAAGCCATTGATCAATTTTGTAGAGCAAAATATATCCAAATATAGACCGATCTGAACCATATACGACACGGATGTCGAAAAGCCTAACATAAGTCACTGTGTCAAATTTCATTGAAATCGGATTATAAATGCGCCTTTTTATGGGGCCAAGTCTTTAAATCGAGATATCGGTCTATATGGCAGCTATATCCAAATCTGGACCGATCAGGATCAAATTAAAGTAGGATGTCGAAGGGCCTAACACAACTCACTGTACCAAATTTTGGCAAAATCGGACAATAAATGCGACTTCTATGAGCGCAAGAGCTGAAATCAGCGGATCGGTCTATATGGCAGCTATATCCAAATCTGGACCGATCAGGGTCAAATTAAAGTAGGATGTCGAAAGGCCCAACACTACTCACTGTGCCACATTTTTGACAAAATCGGACAATAAATGCGCCTTCTATGAGCGCAAGAGCTAAAATCGGCAGATCGGTCTATATGGCAGCTATATACAAATCTGAACCGATTTGGCCCAAATTAAAGAAGGATGTCGAAGGTCCTAACACAACTCACTGTACCAAATTTTGGCAAAATCGGACAATTAATGCGCCATCTATGGGCGCAAGAGCTAAATGCGGCGGATCGGTCTATATGGCAGCTATATCCAAATCTGGACCGATCTGGACCAAATTAAGGAGGGATGTCGAAATGCCTAACTCAACTTACTGTTCAAAATTTCAGCAACATCGGATGATGAATGTGGATTTTATTGGCCTTAGACCCTTAATCAAGGGATCGGTCTATATGGCAGCTATATCCAAATCTGGATCGATCTGGGCCAAAATGCAGAAGTATGTCGAGGGGCTTAACTTAACTCACTGTCCCAAATTTCGGCGACATCTGACAACAGATGCGCATTTTATGGGTCCAAAACCTTAAACCGAGAGATCGTTCTATATGGCACCTATACCCAAATCTGGACCGATCTGGGCCAAATTGGGGGTATACTTATTTCGTTTGTAACTTCTCAAAAAATATTCGTCTGAGACATTTTATGTCGATCTAGCCATGCCCGTCCGTCCGTCTGTCTGTCGAAAGCACGCTAACTTTCGAAGGAGTAAAGCTAACCGCTTGAAATTTTGCACAAATATTTCTTATTAGTCCGATGGGATTGTAAATGGGCCAAATCGGTCCATGTTTTGATATTGCTGCCATATAAACCGGTCTTGGGTCTTGACTTCTTCAACCTCTAGAGGATGCCCGATTTGACTGAAATTTTGAAAAGTGTGTTTTAATATCACTTCCAATAGCTGTGCTAAGTATGGTTCAAATCGGTCTATAACCTGATATAGCTGCCATATAAACCGATCTTGGGTCTTGACTTTTTAAGCCTTTAGAGGGCGCAATTCTCGTCCGATTTGAATGAATTTCTGCACGAAGTATTTTGTTATGATATCCAACAACTGTGCTAAGTATGGTTCAAATCGGTGCATAACCTGATACAGCTGCCGTATAAACCGATCTTGGGTCTTGACTTTTTGAACCTATAGAGGGCGCAATTCTTATCTGATTTGAATGAAATTTTGCACCTGGTGTTTTGGTATCACTTCCAACAACTGCGCTAAATATGATTCAAATCAGTTCATAATCTGGTATAGCTGCCATATAAACCGATCTTGGGTCTTGACTTCTTGAGGCGCTGGAGGGTGCACTTTTCATCCAATTTGGCTGAAATTGTGCATGAGGTGTTTTTTTATGACTTCCAATAACCGTGCTCAGTATGGCGCAAATCGGAAAATAACTTGATATAGCTGCCATATAAACCCATCCTGGATCTTGACTTCTTGAGCCTCTAGAGGGCGCAATTCACATTCGATTTGGCAGACATTTTGTAGAACGGCTTCTCCCATGACCTTCAACATACGTGTCTAATATGGTCTGAATCGATTAATAGCTTGATACAGCTCCCATATATGCCGATCTCCCGGTTGGGATAGTAAATGGGCCATATCACTCCATGTTTTGATATGGCTGCCCTATAAACCGATCTTGGGCTTTCTTGAGCCACTAGAGGGCGCAATTCATATCCGATTTGATATGATTCATATCCGATCTGCATGAAATATTTTGTTATGATATCCAACAACTGTGCCAAGTATGGTTCAACTCGGTTTATAACCTGATATAGCTACCATATAAACTGATCTTTGCTCTTGAATTCTTGGGCCGCTATAGGGCGCAATTCTTATCCGATTTGAATGAAATTTTGCACGATGAATTTTGTCATGATATCCAACCATTGCGATAAGTATGGTTCAAATCGGTACATAATCTGATATAGCTGCCATATAAACCGATCTTGGGTCTTGAGCCTTCTTGAGCCTCTAAAGGGCGCAATACCTCTCCGATTTGGCTGAAATTTTGCATGACGTATTTTGTTATGACTTTTAACAACTGTGCCAAATAAGGTTCAAATCGGTTCACAAACTGATATAGCTGCCATATAAACCGATCTGGGATCTTGACTTCTTGAGCCGCTAGAGGGCGCAATTCTTATCCGATTTGGCTGGAATTTTGCATGACGTATTTTGTTATGACTTTTAACAACTGTGACAAATGAGGTTCAAATCGGTTCATAAACTAATATAGAAGTCTTGAATCTTGACTTCTTGAGCCTCTAGAGGGCGCAATACCTCTCCGATTTGGCTGGAATTTTGCATGGCGTATTTTGTTAAGACTTGTAACAACTGTGCCAAGTATGATTCTAATCGGTTCATAACCTCATATAGCTGCCATATAAACCCATCTGGGATCTTGATTTTTTGAGCCTCTAGAGGTCGCAATTATTATCCGATTTGCCTGAAATTTTGTACGAAGGATCCTCTTATGACATACGTTTTTATTATGGTCTGCATCGGTCTATAGCCTGATACAGCTCCCATATAAATCGATCTCTCTATTTTACTGCTTGGGCCCTCAAAAGGGCGCAATTCTTATTCGAATTGGCTGACATCTTCCACAGGTCTCCACATATAATTTTATTGTGGTCCGAACTGGTCCATATCTTCATGTCGCTCTAATAGCAGAGTAAATCTTATCTTTTATCCTTTTTCGCCTAAGCAAAGATGCCGGGAAAAGAACTCGACAAATGCTATCCATGGTGGAGGATATATATGGTTGCCCAAAAAGTAATTGCGGATTTTTTAAAGGAAAGTAAATGCATTTTTAATAAAACTTAGAATGAACTTTAATCAAATATACTTTTTTTACACTTTTTTTCTAAAGCAAGCTAAAAGTAACAGCTGATAACTGACAGAAGAAAAAATGCAATTTCAGAGACACAAGCTGTGAAAAAATTTGTCAACGCCGACTATATGAAAAATCCGCAATTACTTTCTGGGCAACCCAACAATATTCGGCCCGGCCAAACTTAGCACGCTTTTATTTGTTTCGGATATTCTCGCCGGAATTATGTACCCAAGCCTTCAATGTCTATGGCGAAACAATTTTGGAAATAGCTCTGCTTACTGTGGCTCATACACACACTCACACAATAAAAAAACCTACTAGTCCTTCGCTTGTTCACTGGGTTATGCCAAGGACAATGTTGCCTTGGCTCCCTGATGCTGCTACAAATGCTGCTGCCGAAATCGTTGCTTAGCAGACTTATGTTGACCACAAGCACGTTAATGTGCGTTTTGCAACGCTAAGAAATGCAACTGAATTAAAATGTGGTTACACCGTGTGGATTAGTTGTTGGGGGGGATTTTGGCCTTGCCACAAATATAAAATGTTGCAACACTAGGTCCAATTGCACACGCACCCAAAAATTGTGGGGATTGTGGCTGTTCAGCGTGTCTCGCTTTGAGTTGGCTTGCCTAGCCTTGCGCTAACACCACACCAGGTGCTTTTAATAGTTGAAGAAAATGCAGGAACACAATGTGAGGGACTCTTGCTAAATTTAAGAAATTATATTTGAAGAGAAGTTTTGGGGAAAATAACAAAAGTTTAGCCAGCTCGCATGAATTTTACACACTCACACAGAGACAATGTTGTATAAAGAGGCCGTCTTGGCATTGATACACCGATTCATTTGTGAGGTGATGGGTATTCTATGTTGGGCATGGTCAAACCTAATAAGCATTTTATGTAGTGTTACCCAAAAGTCTCTCAGGCCCATTGCCTTGCCTTTTCCAATAGCTTTTGTCCTGTTTTTTCTAACATTTTGAAAGCTTGAATATAAATTCTCTGGGTTCTTCTCTATCAGTTGCCTCTCTGAGGTTTAGCTTTGACATGCACACATAGTACACTCAAAAATGCATTCTTTTAGCCAGGGATTTTGTTATGAAGTGTAGCTGCATGCTTTTGCAACATTCCCCAACTGAACACCACTGCCAACGTGGCATACTGGAGCGCTTATTGAAAATTCCTTGAGTCAACCTCAAGGAATTGTATTCGAGTAAAATAACACCAATAATAATAAAAACAAGAGAATGGAAACGAGAACACACAACCGTGGCTAAGCTCATGTCAGGAGTCGGGAGAGTCAAAAACTATGACACCAACACCGCAACATGGAAATATATGGAACGCATATTTTTTTTCTTATTATCCTTTATGCTTGGTTTTTACCCCAGCTAAAGTCCTTGTGCTTAGTTGCTTATTCCCGATAATATTTTTCGAACAACCTTCATGGTTGATTTGCTTTAGCTTAGTAGGGCCAAGAGGGCAATGGGCGGGATGGAGGGGTTGAAACAATGTATATTTGAATGCCCATGGAAGTGGTCTCAATAAAAGTCCTTCCCCCCCTCTTGGTAAGCCTTAAAGGTGTTGTGACACGAGTTTTTCCACCACAACAATACCGCACCACCTCACACCGCAGTTAACTCGGCAAATTGTTATTGTCAATACGCTTGAAATGCATTTTGCACTCTCGAATTGTAAAACAATTTATTGTTGACACACTGACAGCACCACAGTACGGCCATAGTTTCAGGGACATTGGAGCGTTCGTTTTAAGCTTAACATGGCTTAAATATGTGTGCATGTGTGTGGGCAAGTGGGCTATGGAAGTTTTTGTCGCATTATCACCTGACACAGCTAAATGGGCAGAAGACAAAAGCCAATTGAATGGCTAAACCGAGGTAGGTGAAGTCCATTTAAATACAAATTTGACTTTGACAGTGACAAGAACATAAAGTAGACAAATGGTATTCGTTGCGAGTTTTGTTGCGAGCACCACACAAATTAGTTGAACTGAGTATAGGTGCCAAAAGGAATTGGGGGGAAATTTAAAGTAAGAAATTGGCTATGAAAATTTTGTAGAAATTAAAAACAAACTGGGTATTTCTCAAGGGAAATGGAAGTTTAAAAAGACGGCCTTGGGCCTTACGACTATTTTTGATGTCCTTGCATCTAGCCTGATTATAATCAATACTTATAATCAGAAGCTTCTTGAAACACCAAACGTCCCCATCAGCCAGCTTAGAAGCAGTCAAACAATCCTCAAGCACTAAGGAAATTCCCTTTTTATACCCTCCACCATAGGATGGGGGTATATTCCTTTTGTTATACCGTTTGCAACTCATCGAAATATCCATTTCCGACCCTATAAATTATATATATTCTTGATCAGCGTAAAAATCTAAGACGATCTAGACATGACCGTCCGTCTGTCCGTCTGTCTGTTGAAATCACGCTACAGTCTTTAAAAATAGAGATATTGAGCTGAAATTTTGCACAGATTCTTTTTTCGTCCATAAGCAGGTTAAGTTCGAAGATGGGCTATATCGGACTATATCTTGATATAGCCCCCATATAGACCGATCCGCCGATTTAGGGTCTTAGGCCCATAAAAGCCACATTTATTATCCGATTTTGTTTAAATTTGGGACAGTGAGTTGTGTTAGGCCCTTCGACATCGTTCGCCAATTTGGCTTAGCTCGGTCCAGATTTGGATATAGCTGCCATATAGACCGATCCTCCGATTTAGGGTCTAAGGCCCATAAAAGCCACATTTATTATCCGATTTCGCTGAAATTTGGGACAGTGAGTTGTCTTAGGCCTTCGACTTCCTTCGTTAAATTGGCCCAAATAGGTTCAGATTTAGATATAGCTGCCATATTGACCGATTTCTTGATTTATGGTTTTGGGCCCATAAAATGCTCATTTATTGTCCGATTTCGCCGAAATTTGGAACAGTGAGTTAAGTTAAGCCCATTGACATACTTCTGCAATATCGCACAGATCGGTCCGGATTTGGTTATAGCTGCCATATAGACCGATATCTAGGTTTTAGGTTTTGGGGCCATAAAAGACGCGTTTGTTGTCCGTTGTCGCTGAAATTTGACACAGTGAGTTTGGTTAGGCTCATCGACGTCCTTCTTAAATTTTGCCCAGATCGGTTCAAATTTGCATATCGCTGCCATGTAGACCGATATCTCGATTTAAAGTCTTGGCCCCATAAAAGGCGCATTTATAATCCGATTTCACTGAAATTTGACACAGTGACTTATGTTCGGCTTTTCGACATCCGTGTCGTATATAGTTCAGATCGGTATGAGGTATATGAGTATAAGGTATGAAATTTTCATCGAATTTTGATGAAAGGTGGTTTACATATATACCCGAGGTGGTGGGTATCCAAAGTTCGGCCGGGCCGAACTTAACGCCTTTTTACTTGTTATACCCTCCACCATAGGATGGGGGTATACTAATTTCGTCATTCAGTTTGTAACACCTCGAAATAAGCGTCGTGACATTTGAAGTCGAACTAGTCATGTCCGTCCGTCTGTCCGTCCGTCCGTCTGTCTGTCTGTCTGTCTGTCTGTCTGTCTGTCTGTCTGTCCGTCTGTCTGTCCGTCCGCCTCCCCGCCAAAAGCACCCCAACTTTAAAAGGAGTACCGCTAGCCGCTTGAAATTTTGCACATTTGAAGTCGAACTAGTAATGTCCGTCCGTCTGTCCGTCCGTCCGTCTGTCTGTCTGTCTGTCCGTCCGTCTGTCCGTCCGTCCGTCCGTCTGTCTGTCCGTCTGTCTGTCTGTCCGTCTGTCTGTCTGTCCGTCTGTCTGTCTGTCCGTCTGTCTGTCCGTATGTCTGTCCGCCTGTCTGTCCGTCTGTCTGTCCGTCTGTCTGTCCGTCTGTCTGTCTGTCCGTCTGTCTGTCCGTCTGTCTATCCGTCTGTCTGTCCGTCCATTCGTCCGTCCATCCGTCCGTCCATCCGTCCGTCCATCCGTCCGTCCATCCGTCCGTCTATCCGTCCGTCCATCCGTCCGTCCATCCGTCCGTCCATCCGTCCGTCCATCCGTCCGTCCATCCGTCCGTCCAACCGTCCGTCCATCCGTCCGTCCGTCCATTCGTCCGTCCGTCTGTCAAAACCACGCTAACTTTCGAAGGAGTAAAGCCAGCCGCTTGAAATTTTGCAAAAATACTTTTTATTAGTGTAGGTCGGTTAGGATTGTAAATGGGCCAAATAGTTCCATGTTTTGATATAGCTGCCCTATAAACCGATCTTGGGTCTTGACTTCTTGAACATCTAGAGGGCGCAATTCTTGTCCTTTTGAAATGAAATTTTGCACATTGCGTTTTAATATCACTTCCAACAACTGTGCCAAGTATGGTTTAAATCGGTCTATAACCTGATATAACCTCTAGAGAGCGCAATTCTCTTTCGATTTGACTGAAATTTTGCACAACGTGTTTCGTTATGACTTTCAACAACTGTGCAAAGTATGGTTCAAATCGATTCATAACTTGATATAGCTGCCATATAAACCGATCTTGGATCTGGACTTCTTGAGCCTCTAGAGGGAGCAATTCTCGACCGATTTGACTCAAATTTTGCACGTAGTGTTTTGATATTATTTCCAACAACTGTGCTAAGTATGGTTATAATCGGTCCGTTACCTGATATAGCTGCCATATAAACCGATCTTGGGTCTTGACTTCTTGAGCCTTTAGAGGGCGCAATTCTTGTCCCATTGGAATGAAATTTCGCACATAGTGTTTTAATATCACTTCCAATAACTGTGCTAAGTATGGTTCAAATCGGTCTATAACCTGATATAGCTGCCATGTAAACCGATCTTGGGTCTTGATATCCTGAGTCGCTAGAGGGTGCAATTCTCCTCCGATTTGGCTGAAATTTTGCACGACATGTTTTGTTATGACTTCCAACAACTGTGTAATGTATGGTTCAAATCGGTTTATAACTTGATATAGCTGCCGTATAAACCGATCTGGGATCTTGACTTCTGGAGCCTCTAGAGGGCGCAATTCTTGTCCCATTAGAATGAAATTTCGCACATAGTGTTTTGATACTACCTCCAACAACTGTAAGTAGTATGGTTCAAATCGGTCTATAACCTGATATAGCTGCCATATAAACCGATCTGGGGTTTTGACTTCTTGAGCCTCTAGAGGGCGCAATTCTTGTCCCATTGGAATGAAATTTTGCACATTGTGTTTTTATATCACTTCCAACAATTGTGTCAAGTATGGTTCAAATCGGTCTATAAGCTGATATAGCTGCCCTATAAACCGATCTTGGGACTAGACTTCTTGAGCCTCTAGAGGACGCAATTCTCGTCCGATTTGTCTGAAATTTTGTACAACGGCTTCCCTCATGACCTTCAACATACTTGTCAAATATGGTCCGAATCGGTTTATAGCCTGATACAGCTCCCAACTCCACCTTACTTCTTGAGCCCCTTAAGGACGCAATTCTTACTCGAATTGGCTGAAATTTTATACAATGACTTTTACTATGGTCTCCAACATTAAATTCAATTATGGTCCGAATCGGACCATAACTGGATATAGCTCCAATATTTTAACAATTATTTTCCTTTATCCTTTGTTTGCCTAAAAGGAGATATCGAGAAAAGAACTCGACAAATGCGATCTATGGTGGAGGGTATATTAAATTCGGCCCGGCCGAACTTAGCACGCTTTTACTTTTTTTTAATATAATCACATTTTTTGCCATCTTATTAAAATCCCAATTTTAATGTTAGAAAAATAAATTATCTCTGCTCTAGTTTCACTTTAATTATCTCCTAAACAATCTCATTATTTTCATACAGCAAAAAAATTCCCATATGTCCAAAGGGACATACATCAAATGAAACATTTCCACACACGCACACAAAAACCACACAGACACGGATACATTGCAACATCCGAACAAAATGAATTTCCTTTTTTTTGTGGTGGGGGGGGGGGTTGGTCCATGGCCAATACTAACCACATAATGTCGCATTGGTCAGTTACAGTTTACGCAATTAGTGTTGCTTATTATTATTTGAGTTAATGCAACATCACCGATATCACGCATATCCTTAAATGTGATGCGAATCACTACTAACAACAACAACAGAAAGAAGTCCAAATAAATGAACGAACATCAGCCAAAACGCAACCTCATTAGTTTGGCTGGCTTTGAACATCACTCACTCACATGGTGTTCATGTTCATGATGTTCATGAAATTAATTTTATTTATTGAATGTAGGGGAAATACAAATACAAAGCAAATTTAGTGACAAAACAGTGACTTTGTGTGTGTGTGCGAAAACGCGCGTTTGATTGAGTGAGATAGAGAGGAAAAGGGATAACGGCTGTGCGTGTGGGCTTGTATTGCCAGGAAGGCAGTCAGACAGCTGAACGGGATATGCAATGAATCAAAAAGCCCATAACATATAAATAACAATAAGTTTAATTACACAACAACAAAAGCCTTACATATAGGGACAGCAAAAATACACGCGCCTCTTGCCCTCTGTATATCGCCTCTAAAGCCCAAAAGATAAACATCAGAAACTTCACTTTAATGAATGTTGGTTTATGGATTGGAGAGGTGGTCCACAGTCATCAACAAAAGGCTAAGGCAATGATGTTTGATACACATGAATATCTCACAAGGCACAAAATTGAAGGGAGGTGTATGGAAGTTTCCCCAAAGGGCCAAGCATACAAAGTCAAAGCGTGCTAATTTAGGCCGGACCGAATCTTATATACCCTCCACCATAGATCGCATTTGTCAAGTTCTATGCGCGGTAGCTCTTTTTGGGCAAACAAAGAATATTGAATAACAACTGTTATGCTATTGGAGCTATATCAAGTTATAGTCAGATTCGGACCATAAATGAATTGAATGCTGAACATTGTATTGGGTTGCCCAAAAAGTAATTGCGGATTTTTTAAAAGAAAGTAAATGCATTTTTAATAAAACTTAGAATGAACTTTAATCAAATATACTTTTTTTACACTTTTTTTCTAAAGCAAACTAAAAGTAACAGCTGATAACTGACCGAAGAAAGAATGCAATTACAGAGCCACAAGCTGTGAAAAAATTTGTCAACGCCGACTATATGAAAAATCCGCAATTACTTTTTGGGCAACCCAATAGAAGTCATTTGCTCCTTGTAGAGATCGGTTTATATGGGAGCTGTATCAAGCTATTAATCGATTCAGACCATATCGAACACGTATGTTGAAGGTCATGAGAGAAGCCAATGTACAAAGACCATGAGAGAAGCATTCTGCCAAATCGGATAAGAATTACGCCCTCTAGAGGCTCAAGAAGTCAAGATCCCAGATCGGTTTATATGGCAGCTATATCAAATTATTTACCGATTTGCGCCATACTTAGCACAGTTATTGGAAGTCATAACAAAAGACCTCATGCAAAAATTCAGCCAATTTGGATAAGAATTGCGCCCTCTAGCGGATCAAGAAGTCAAAATCCAAGATTGGTTTATATAACAGCTATACCAGATTATGAACCGATTTGAATCATACTTAACACAGTTGTTGGAAGTGATACCAAAACACCAGGTGCAAATTTTCAGTCAAATCGGACGAGAATTGCGCCCTCTAGAGGCTCAAAAAGTCAAGACCCAAGGTCGGTTTATATGGCAGCTATATCGAAACGTGAACCGATTTTAACCATACCTGGCACAGTTGTCGAAAGTAGTACCAAAACACGTCGCGCTAAATTTCAGCCAAATCGGATAGGAATTGCGCTCTCTAGAGGCTCAAGAAGTCTAATCGGGATATCGGCTTATATGGCGGCTATATCAGGTTATGAACTGATTTAGACTATACTTGGCACAGTTGTTGAAAGTCATGCCAGAACACTTGATGCAAAATTTCAGCCAAATCGGATAAGAATTGCGCCCTCTAGTGACTCAAAAAGTCAAGACCCAAGGTCGGTTTATATGGCAGCTATATCAAAACGTGGGCCGATTTCAACCATACCTGGCACAGTTGTCGAAAGTAATACCAAAACACGTCGTGCTAAATTTCAGCCAAATCGCATACGAATTGCGCCCTCTAGAGGCTCAAGAATTCTAATCGGGATATTGGTTTTTATGGCAGCTATATCAGGTTACGAACCGATTTACACCAGTTGTCGGAAGTGATAACAAAACACCACGAGCAAAACTTCAGCCAAATCAGATAAGAATTGAGCGCTCTAGAAGCTCAAGAAGTCTAGACCCAAGATCGGTTTATATGACAGCTATATCAAAACATGGACCGATTTGGCCCATTAACAATCCCAGCCGACCTACACTAATAAAAACAAGTAAAAGCGTGCTAAGTTCGGCCGGGCCGAATCTTATATACCCTCCACCATGGATCGCATTTGTCGAGTTCTTTTCCCGGCATCTCTTCTTAGGCAAAAAAAGGATATAAGAAAAGATTTGCTCTGCTATTAGAGCGATATCAAGATATGGTCCGGTTCGGACCACTGTTAAATTATATGTTGGAGACCTGTGTAAAATGTCAGCCAATTCGAATAAAAATTGCGCCCTTTGTGGGCTCAAGAAGTAAAATAGAGAGATCGATTTATATGGGAGCTGTATCTGGCTATATACCGATTCAGACCATAATAAACACGTATGTTAATGGTCATGAGAGAATCCGTCGTACAAAATTTCAGGCATATCGGATAATAATTGCGACCTCTAGGGGTCAAGAAGTCAAGATCCCAGATCGGTTTATATGGCAGCTATATCAGGTTATGAACCGATTTGAACCTTATTTGACACAGTTGTTGAAAGTAAAAATAAAATACGTCATGCAAAATTTCAGCCAAATCGGATAGGAATTGCGCCCTCCAGAAGCTCAAGAAGTCAAATCCCCAGATCTCTTTATATGACAGCTATATCAGGTTATGAACCGATTTCAACCATACTTGGCACAGTTGTTGGATATCATGACGAAATACTTCGTGCAAAAATTCATTCAAATCGGATAAGAATTGTGCCCTCTATAGGCTCAAGAAGTCAAGACCCAAGATCGGTTAATATGGCAGCTATATCAGGTTATGGACCGATTTAAACCATACTTGGCACAGTTGTTGGGTATAATAACAAAACACGTCGTGCGAAATTCCATTCCAATCGGATAAGAATTGCGTACTCTAGAGGCTCAAGAAGTCAAGATCCAAGATCGGTTTATATGGCAGCTATATCAGGTTATGTAACGATTTGAACCATACCTGGCACAGTTGTTGGATATAATAACAAAACACGTCGTGCAAAATTTCATTTCAATCGGATAAGAATTGCGCACTCTAGAGGCTCAAGAAGTCAAGACCCCAGATCGGTTTATATGGCAGCTATATCAGGTTATGGACCGATTTGAACCATACTAGGCACAGTTGTTGGATATCAAAAGAAAACACGTCGTGCAAAATTTCATTCAGATCGGATAAGAATTGCGCACGCTAGAGGCTCAAGAAGTCAAGACCCAAGATCGGTTTATATGGCAGCCATATCAGGTTATGGACCGATTTGAACCATACTTGGCACAGTTGTTGGATATCATAGTAAAACACGTCGTGCAAAATTTCATTCCAATCGAATAAGAATTGCGCACTCTAGAGGCTCAAGAAGTCAAGACCCAAGATCGGTTTATATGGCAGCTATATCAAAACATGGACCGATATGGCCCATTTACAATACCAACCGACCTACACTAATAAGAAGTATTTGTGCAAAATTTCAAGCGGCTAGCTTTACTCCTTCGAAAGTTAGCGTGCTTTCGACAGACAGACGGACGGACGGACGGACGGACGGACGGACGGACGGACGGACAGACGGACGGACATGGCTAGATCGACATAAAATGTCACGACGATCAAGAATATATATACTTTATGGGGTCTCAGACGAATATTTCGAGTAGTTACAAACAGAATGACGAAATTAGTATACCCCCCATCTTATGGTGGAGGGTATAATAATTGTGCAAAAGGTGGGGATAACTTCCAAGGTGGACTCCAAAGGTGGACGTATACGGCCATTGTGATACCAATACTGACCTTTGAAGTACAGGTATGGTGGAATGCCGTAGAGAAGAGGACGCGTGCGAGGGAGTTTGAGAAGGTCCAGAGACTGGCCTGCGTCAGGGTCACAAAAAACCAACCAAATTGTGCCCATGAACATTCCACTAAAGAACAGGGGCAAATTTCTCACATATCAATGAGTGCAGTCCAATTCAAGTTTAAGCTCAATGATAAGGGGCTTCCTTTTTAAAGCCAAGTCCGAACGGCGTGCCGCAGTGCGACACCTCATTGGAGAGAAGTTTTACAGGGCCTAGTACCTTAGAAATGTTGCCAGCATTAGGAGGGGAAAACCATCGTTGACAATTTTTTCTGATGGTTTCGCCAGGATTCGAGCCCAGGCGTTCAGCTTCATAGGCAGACATGCTAACCTCTGCGCTACGGTGGTCAGGGTCACAGGTTCATTGAAATCCGCACCGCAGGCAGGCCTGGGGGCAATGCTGGATATGCAGCCCATTAAGGCCTATATTTGGAACTGCGCCGCCAAGGTGGCGCTTAGGCTAAGGGAGCTCTGCATACTGAAGGAGGATGGTTGAGGCCAGGGTTCGATTCTGGGTGTTATGGATACAAAGGGTAGAGTGAGGAGGATTTCCGACTACCTGACACCAGTGACGACTGAGGTGAAGGAGAATGGTGGGCGACTGCTATTGTTGTTGTTGTTGTAGCCACATTTTCATGTGGAGAGGGCGATCCCCTTCAAGCTCCTGTAGTTGAGCAAGCTTGTTCCGGTTCAAAGGACCGATCGCCACGGGAACGGGGTGGCCAATAACTCGCCTTGTCATATCGAGCATCAAATTGCAAAATTTTCCCATGAACATTCCACTAAAGAACTTCTCACATATCAATGAGTGCAGTCCGATTTAAGTTTTTTTTTTCTAAGCTCAATGATAAGGGGCCTCCTTTTTATAGCCGAGTCCGAACGGCGTGCAGCAGTGCAACTACCTCTTTAGAGAGAAGTCTTACATGGCATAGTACCTCACAAATGTTTCCAGCATTAGGAGGGGAAAACCACAGGCGTTCAGTGTCATAGGAGGACGTGCTAACCTATGCGCTATGGTGGCCTCCGAGCATCTAAAGCACTCAGTATTTATGCATGAACCGGTGCCGACCGACCTCTCACTGAGACTCAGCGCTCGATACCGCTGATTGTCCGCGGCTGCCGGAGCAGCTACTCCGTATAGAGCATTCTACTATTCGCAACATGTGGACGTTGCCGGTAGCTCACAACTAAGCTTCTCGTGACAGCAATGAACACCACACACATTGGACCTCAATGCCCCAGCCTGTGTGGTGCTCTCAGCTATCCCTTGCCGAATGCTGTACTTGACGAGGATGAGTCCTCGATCTACAACGTTGGCTCCAATATGAAGTCTGGGACTGACTGGTCTACTCTGACGCACTCAATATCGGTATGACACCACAGGACACCAAACCGGTAGTGGGCAGAACTCAGATTTTATGTGGACAGTATGGCGGAGCTCAAGGCTTTAGGGTCGAGGATGGTGAGGTCGAGATGAGACGCGGATTGTTGGGAGTCCCTAGATAGACTCAGAGCCCACGATGTGATGCTGACAAGAGTTTCTGAAATGAAAGGGCGAACAGTGCTCCAGGAGGAGTTCGTCTGCGCCGGCCCTTCCTACGTGCAATTTGTAGAGTAGAGGGGATGGCCAGGGTCGCGTCGGTAGGGAGATGGGACTCGATGGATGGATGAAGGACTGCTAAGGCGCTAGATCGCAAAGGCGCCTGTCATCGAACGAGAGAATTGCTGGCGTCCGTTACAAGATCGATGAGTACCTTGACAAAGGTCATAACCGGGCAATGTGCCATAGACCGCATGCCTGCGCGCATGGCGGCGCACATAGCGGCCAGCATGGGAATAGTGCACAATGACTGCTATAGGAGTTGCTTCGATGAGGATAAATTTCCCATGAACAATCCATTGAGTCTGACCTGCGTTGGAACCTCGGGAGCGCTAATGTTCCTACCGTAGGCAAGATATTCAACCTATTGGGGTTAATATTCGAAACTGTACCGCCAAGGTTGCGGTTAGAGTGAGAGAGGGGATGGTTCCATCCTGTATACTTTAGATGCTGTAGCCAGACCAAAGAGCGTCTAACAGTACCTGCCACAGAGACCGATTCGAGAAAGGATCTTCGGAATTTGCTTTCCCGGGAGGAAGGTGTGGAAAGCGAATGCCATATTAGGAGAGAATGAGACTGTCTTTAAAACTTATGATTTATGAGGACAAAACGGCGCTCCACAAGGCCTTAGAGTTCAAGTGAATTAAGGTCAACAAAAGGCTCCTCCGTTATGAGTTTATCAGTCGCCGATCTTGCATACATACCATTTAACGATGGGTCCAATAACCAGTTTAAGAGGCAAAATATGTACTTTTGAACAATTTTCAACAAGTAAAGGAGTGCTAAGTTCTGCCGGGCGGAATCTTAGGTACCCACAACCATAATAAACTGGTATACCTCCCATATAAACCAATTCGCGGATTTGACTTCTTGAGCGCCTAGAAGCCTCAATTGTCATCTAATTTGGCTGAAATGTGGATCATGACAATATGGGACTCAAATGAAAGGTATTCGGGAATATATTGGAGTAGTATACAGGCATTATACTTTTTGAGGTTGACTGCCTCGGGTACCACTCAAAATCCCACAAAGGGATATATAGATCAATCACATCAATATAGGGCTCAAACGAAAGGTGCTTGAGAGAGAAAAACGAATTTGATATCCAATTGAAGAGCCATATGATTGGCTCTCAAATAGCTTATGTAAAACAATATGGGAGTAGGGTACGAAATTAGTACTCATGTTTGGGACAATGATCCTGGGGTCCACTCCACACAAAAATTGAACTTTTTTACCGATCATGCCAATGTGGGGCTCATATTAAATAAATGTATTTGAAAGTGGAGCACGAAGCTAATATTTCCTTTAAGGGCCAAGTGTCTGGTAATATAGGTCCCAAAGTGGTAATATAAGACTCAATGGAAAGCCATATAGGAGTAGAGTAAAATTTTGCCCATGACCCGAGCAGGGGCAAACTTCTCACACATCAATGAGTGCTTTTCGATTCAAGCCCGAACAGCGTGCGACACCTCTTTGGGGAGAATTTTTACACGACCATGTATGGCTTGGTACCTCGCAAATTTCGCCAGCATTAAGAGGTCGTTGTTCGCGCCAGAATTCGCATGCAGCCGTTCAGCGGATATGGGCTACAGTGGCAAGACTTCGATATCCACATTCAGGGCGAAGTGTACCCACCCTAAAAAGACATCAGAGAGTTAAAGTAGACGCAGCGGAGCGGTCCCGTTTCGGCTAGTTAATACACATGTTTAACGGAATCCATGGTGGTGAATACCATAAGCGTAGAAAGGCCACTGGGCGTGGGCTAAGCACCCTTCAGAAGTTTTAGCCCCCCCGAATTTTAAAAATGTCATTATTATACCCTCTACCATAAGATTGGGGGTATACTAATTTCGTCATTCTGTTTGTAACTACTCGAAATATTCGTCTGAGACCCCATAAAGTAAATATATTCTTGATCGTCGTGACATTTTATGTAGATCTAGCCATGTCCGTCCGTCTGTCCGTCCGTCCGTCCATCTGTCTGCCGAAAGCACGCTAACATCCGAAGGAGTAAAGCTAGCCGCTTGAAATTTTGCACAAATACTTCTTATTAGTGTAGGTCGGTTGGTATTGTAAATGGGCCATATCGGTCCATGTTTTGATATAGCTGCCATATAAACCGATCTAGGGTCTTGACTTCTTGAGCCTCTAGAGTGCGCAATTCTTATCCGATATGAATGAATTTTGGCACGACGTGTTTTGTCATGATATCCAACAACTGTGCCAAGAATGGTTCAAATCGGTCTATAATCTGATATAGCTGTCATATAAACCGATCTTGGGTCTTGACTTCTTGAGCCTTTAGAGGGCGCAATTCTTATCCGATTGGAATGAAATTTTGCAGGACGTGTTTTGCTATGATTTCCAACAACTGTTCCAAGTATGGTTCAGATCGGTTTATAACCTGATATAGCTGCCATATCAACCGATCTTGGGTCTTGACTTCTTGAGCCTCTAGCGTGCGCAATTCGTATCCGATCTGAATGAAATTTTGCACGACGTGTTTTCTTATGATATCCAACAACTGTGCCTAGTATGGTTCAAATCGGTCCAAAACCTGATATAGCTGCCATATAAACCGATCTTGGGTCTTGACTTCTTGAGCCTCTAGCGTGCGCAATTCGTATCCGATCTGAATGAAATTTTGCACGACGTGTTTTCTTATGATATCCAACATCTGTGCCTAGTATGGTTCAAATCGGTCTATAACCTGATATAGCTGCCATATAAACCGATCTTGGGTCTTGACTTCTTGAGCCTCTAGAGGGCGCAATTCTTATCCGATTTGAATGAATTTTGGCACGACGTGTTTTGTCATGATATCCAACAACTGTGCCAAGAATGGTTCAAATCGGTCTATAATCTGATATAGCTGTCATATAAACCGATCTTGGGTCTTGACTTCTTGAGCCTTTAGAGGGCGCAATTCTTATCCGATATGAATATGTTTTTGCACGAAGTATTTTGTTATGATATCCAACAACTGTGCTGAGTATGGTTCAAATCGGTATATAACCTGATATAGCTGTCATATACACCGATATGGGGTCCTGACTTCTTGAGCCACTAGAGGGCGCAATTATTATCCGATTTAGCTGAAATTTTGCATGAGGTGTTTTGTTATGTCTTTCAACTATCGTGCTAAGAATAGTCCAAATCGGTCCATAACCTGATATAGCTGTCATATAAACCTGTATAGGATTTTGACTTCTTGAGCCTCTAGGTATGGTCCAAGTATTATCCGCTTTGGCTGAAATTTTTTATAATGCCTTCTCTCATGACCTTTAACATACTTGACGAATGTTGTATAAATCGGTTTATAGCCTAATACAGCTACCCCATAAACCGATATCCCTATTTTAATTCTTCAGGTCCTATAGTGCTCCATTCTTACTAGATTTGGCTGCAATTTTACACAATGACTTCTACTATTGGCTCCAATATTCATTTCAAATATGGTCCGAAATTTACCATACCTTGATAATGTTCCAAAAGCATAGAAGGTCTTTTCGTTTATCCTTTGTTTGCCTAAAAAGAGATGCTGTGGAAAGAGCTGGAGAAATGCGATCCATGGTTTTTTGGAGGGTGTATAAGATTCGGTCCGGCGCGAACTTAGCACGCTTTTACTTTATTACCTGTTATGATCCGAATCGGTCAATAAACTGGTATACCCCCATATATACCGATTCCCGGATGTGAATTCTTGAGCCCCTAAAGGCCTCAATTGTCTTCTTATTTGGCTGAAATGTGACACAAAGACTTCTGCTATGACTTCCAACATCCACGCCAAATATGATCCGATTCGGTCGATATACTGATATAGTCCCCATATAAACTTATCCCCGGATTTGACTTCTTGAGCTCCTAGAGACTCAGGATTTGACTTCTTGAGCCCTTAGAGGCCTCAATTGTCATATTATTTGTTTGAAATTTGACACAAAAACTTTTGCTGTGACTTCCAGCTTCCGAGCCAAATATGATCCGAAAAAGGCTTTATACTGATATAGGCCCCTTAAATGCCAATATGGCTATTTGAAACCATAGCAGATGCAAGCAATTTTCGATTTGTTTGTTGGATAAACTTATGATGGGGACCCAAAAATCAACCCGTCTGAACTTAGCACTTTTCAACTTGTTTTGCATTTAAAGTTATACCTGACGAATAACTTGGCAAATTCACCCTATGGGAAAAGGTATATAAGATTCGGCCCGGACGAACTTGGCTCTCTTATACTTATTTCTTCCAAAGTTCACTCTAAACCTATAAGCCTTAGCGGCTATTCAAATCAAACAAAGGACTCCTATTGTCCCCAACTATCTGATTTCCCGTGAGTTAGCTTTGACTAAAGATTTTGTTTCGATTATGCCAAAAATTACTGATTGAACTGAAACAGGGCCTTACCGAAATGTGATGACTCCAATCATAAGCAACGATTCCTACAGTACCCAACTACTTTACATATTTTTTTTTGCCTTTTTCATATTGGCCCTTCGATTTAGGCTAAATTAAAACAACCAACAGCAAAAGCAACAACAACAAAGCTAGCCTTAGGATGTGAAGGTTTGACATATGTTAAATGCGGCATTATTAGGCATTGCTGAAATTAAACTGACACCCATCAATGTCAGAAAGCGCTAAAGCGCATCAAAATTAATTGCGAATTTTATGGGGGGAACATGAATACGCACACAATCACAATAACCGGAACAGGAACAAACACTTACACACACTCAAATGAATTCGAACACAATTATCCAGATTATCAACTACAACGTTTACTCTGACAAATAAATATTCAGTTTTTCGCCATGAAAGGATAAGCAGGAAAATATTTCCCACGATCTCTGTCACTCTCTCCTTCTCGTCATGTTCTAAAGCCAACAGGATATTGATGTAGTACACATAAGTAGGCCATTTGTATAGCGACGCTGGGTCAGCAGGATGTACGGTAATAAATATGAGGCTACCTAAAATGTTGGAAAATAAAATGAATTAAAATGGATTGTTGTTCAATTTAATTAAAAACCATGAAATTGACAAAATTAAAGGCCTAAAGTTTGCAAAGGAGTTCAAATTAATCAAATGTTTTTGAATTATGACGGAGTAAGTGGTCGAAAGGCTAAAACCTTCATATGAAATGTAAAGGGGACTGAGGACTATGGCACCTTAAGTGGCCTTAAATCTAATTTGAATAGCAAGTCGTCAATATTGGGTTGCCCAAAAAGTAATTGCGGATTTTTTAAAAGAAAGTAAATGCATTTTTAATAAAACTTGGAATGAACTTTAATCAAATATACTTTTTTTCTAAAGCAAGCTAAAGGTTACAGCTGATAACTGACAGAAGAAAGAATGCAATTACAGAGTCACAAGCTATGAAAAAATTTGTCAACGCCGACTATATGAAAAATCCGCAATTACTTTTTGGGCAACCCAATAGTGCCACAGAATAAGTTTGCTTTTCATCAAAGGTATCTTAAAGCCTTCATTGTCCCCTGTATATAAACCCCCTTCCCCTAAAGATAACCAAATCAGTTGATCTCTTAGCAAGATCAAAATGAACCAAATCTCATTTAGGACTTTGGCCAATTTGCATTTTGAAACTGAAAATCTCACACAGAGCTGGTTTTTTACAATTCTCACATTTTATGCAAAAAAAAAAAACAGAAAACTCCAACTCTTTCGATATGAACTGCAATCGGGTTATACACCAATAAATACCAACAATGGTCATGGCTATAAATAACTGATAACTCTATTTGAGCAGCAGGATTCTGTTGTTTTAGTCGCTGTTTTTTTTTTTATTCCCACACAAATTTGTTTTATTTTGTTTTATATTTAAATGACATTTTCCCCGATATGACCGTACCTACCATAGATGGCAGCAAAATAAAATATTCGCTTATGCATATTTACCCAACTTGGCCGGGTTAGTAAGCTGGCCCCTTGAAAGCCCCAAACACAGCCATTTGGTTTAATTGTTTAAAATTTATTTTCTTGCTCATATTTTTCCACTCGGCAGGAGGCTAAGGTACATCCCACCGCCAACAGAAAAACCAAACAATATGGGGCAACAAAAACAAAAGCTCTGTATGCGACATACTTGGTGGTTGAGCACAACGATCCCTAAATATCACTTCCGTTTCCTTAAGATCATTAGCATATGTGTGTAGCTGGAAACAAAAAAGACCACATGTGGTCTTCAGCGAAGGTTTAAGAGTTGTCGAAAAAAAAAAACAACGATAAGCTGAATACTATACAAGACTAAAAAAAAAAAAACAGAAAAATAATACACAGAGAAAAATAATGTACTGGTTAGGAAATATGGAGAAAGTGAAGGATGCTACTTGGGATACAACTTGTACTATTGGGTTGCCCAAAAAGTAATTGCGGATTTTTTAAAAGAAACTAAATGCATTTTTAATAAAACTTAGAATGAACTTTAATCAAATATACTTTTTTACACTTTTTTTCTAAAGCAAGCTAAAAGCAACAGCTGATAACTGACAGAAGAAAGAATGCAATTACAGAGTCACAAGCTGTGAAAAAATTTGTCAACGCCGACTATATGAAAAATCCGCAATTACTTTTTGGGCAACCCATTATATCAAGTAATAGTCCGATTCGGGGCTTAAGAAGCCAAATCGGGAGATCGGTTTATATGGGAGCTGTGTCCAGCTATAGATCGATTCAGACCGTATCGCACAAGTACGTTGAAGGCCACGGGAGAAGCCGTTGTCAAATCGGATGAGAATTGCACTCTCTAGAGGCTTAAGAACTCAAGATCCCAGATCGGCACAAATGTTGGAAACGATACCAAAACACCACGTGCAAAATTACAGCCAAATTGGATAGGAATTGCGCCTTCTAAAAGCTCAAGAAGTCAAGACCCAAGATCGGTTTATATGGTAGCTATATCAGGTTATGGACAGACTTGGACCATACTTCGCACAAATGTTGAAAGTGATACCAAAACACCACGTGCAAGAATTGCGCCCTATAGAGGCTCAAGAAGTCAAGACCCAAGATCGGTCTATATGACAGCTATATCAGGTTCTGGACCGATTTGAACCATACTTGGCACAATTCTTGGAAGTCATAGCGAAAAACGTCGTGCAACATTTCATTCCAATCGGATAAGAATTGCGCCCTCTAGAGGCTCAAGAAGTCAAAACCCAAGATCGGTTTATATGGCAGCTATATCAGGTACTGGACCGATTTGAACCATACTTGGCACAGTTGTTGAAATTCATAGCGAAACACGTCGTGCAAAATTACAGCCAAATCGGATAAGAATTGCGCCCTCTAAAGGATCAAGACCCATGATCGGTTTATATGGCAGCTATATCAAAACATGGACCGTTATGGCCCATTTACAATCCCAACCGACCTACACTAAAAGGAAGTATTTGTGCAAAATTTCAAGCGGCTAGCTTTACTCCTTCGGAAGTTAGCGTGCTTTCGACAGACAGACGGACGGACATGGCTAGATCGACAAAAAATGTCGCGACGATCAAGAATATATATACTTTATGGGGTCTCAGACCAATATTTCGAGTAGTTACAAACAGAATGACGAAATTAGTATACCCGCCATCCTATGGTGGAGGGTATAAAAATCAAGACGATTTTTTTGTAGAAATTGTTGTACCCTACTCCACTACTGTGGTACAGGGTATTATAACTTAGTGCATTTCTTTGTAACACCCAAAAGGAATAGAGATAGACCCATGGATAAATATGCTGGTCATCTCAGAATCATTTTCTGATTTGATTTAGCTATGTCCGTCTGTCTGCCTATCTGTCGGTCTGTCTGTCTTTCCGTCTGCCCGTCCATGTTAATTTGAGAACAAACTACAGGTCGCAATTTTCATCCAATCGTCTTCAAATTTGGTAGAGGTATGTTTTTCAGCCTATAGACGAAGCCTGTTGAAATAGGAAAAAAACGGTTCAGATTTGGCTATAGCTTCCATATATATGTTCGTCCGATTAGCAGAAATACTGCAATAAAATGGTCATTAATTAACCGATTCTCTCGAAATTTGGCAAGAGGGATTTTCTTATGACTCTCGATATTAGAAGTGAATATCATACAAATCGGTTCAGATTTGGATATAGCTCCCGTATATATGTTCGTCCGATTTTCTGTAATACAGCAATAAAACGTTAATTTGTTATCCAATTCTCTCGAAATTTGGCAGGAAGGATTTTCTTATGACTTTCGATGTTACTGGTGAATTTCATAAAAATCGGTTAAGATTTCGATATAGCTCCCCTATATATGTTCGTCCGATTTGCAGTAATAATGCAATAAAATGGACATTTGTTGACCGATTCTCTTGAAATTTGGCAGGAAGGATTTTCTTATGACTTTTAATAGCACTTGTGAGTTTCATAAAAAAAGGTTCAGATTTCGATATAGCTCCCATATATATGTTCGTCCTATTTAAAGTAATACAGCAATAAAACGGTAATTTGTTACCCAATTCTCTCGGAATTTGGCAGGAAGGATTTCCTTATGACTCTCGATGTTACTGGTGAATTTCATAGCTATCGGTTCAGATTTGGATATAGCTTTCATATATATGTTCATCCGATTTGCAATAATAATGATATAAAATGGTCATTTGTTAACCGATCTTGGATCTACCATCTAGAATCAACGATCAAGATTTTATGGTTTGGAATCTATGACCTTGAATGTAGGATCCCTAATCTCAGAATCTACGGTTATGAATCTGCGATCTAGATTCTATGGTTAAGAATCTATGATCTTGAATCTAGGATCTATAATCTAGAATTTATGATCTAGAATCTACGATCTAGAATCTA
>NC_081553.1:219215958-219277914 GCF_963082655.1 Stomoxys calcitrans
TAAGCTCCCTTATAAACCGATCTTCCGATTTGACTTGTTGAGCCCTTACAAGTCACAATATTCGTTTGATTTAGCTGAAATTTTGCATGTAGTGTTCTATTATGAATTCCAACAACTGTGGCAAGTACGGTCGAAATCGGTCTATAAGCTGATAAGCTCCCATATAAACCGCTCTTCCGATTTGAATTCTTGAGCCTCTGGAAAATGCTATTTTTGTCCGATTTGGCTGAAATTTTGCATGTGGTGTTCTGCTATGACTTCCAATAACATTGCCAATTACGGTCTAAATCGGTCTATAATTTGTTAAAGCTTCCATATAAACCGATATCCTGATTTGATTTCTTAAGCCTCTGGAAGCCTCAATTTTTATCCGATTATGTTGAAATTTAACACATAGCGTTCTATTATGACTTCTAACAACTACGGTCCAAATCTGTGTATAAGCTGATATGGCTCCCATATAAATCGATCTCTCAATTTGAATTCTTGAGCATCTATTGGGTTGCCCAAAAAGTAATTGCGGATTTTTTAAAAGAAAGTAAATGCATTTTTAATTAAACTTAGAATGAACTTTAATCAAATATACTTTTTTACACTTTTTTTCTAAAGCAAGCTAAAAGTAGCAGCTGATAACTGACAGAAGAAAGAATGCAATTACAGAGTCTATATGAAAAATCCGCAATTACTTTTTGGGCAACCCAATGTAAGGCGCAATTTTTGCTCGATATGGCAAAAATTTTGCACAGAGTGTTCGGCTATGACTTCCAATAACGGTGTCATGTACAGTCCAAATCGATCAAAAACATGGTATAGCTCCCACATAAACCGATATCCCGATTTGACATCTTGAGCCCTTACAAGCCGCGATTTTTTATCTTATTTGGCTGAAACTTTTCAACAACTGTACCAAGAACGGTCCAAATCAGTTTATAACCAGATATAGCTCCCATATATTAGCAGAATCTATGGTGGTGGGTTTTCAAGATTCGGCCCGGCCTAACTTAACACGCTTTAACTTGTTATCCTTTATTCTGGATACTGGGCAAAGAACTTGACAAATGCCATCCATGGTGGAGGGTATATAAGATTCGGCCCGGCCGAACATAGCACTCTTCTACTTGTTTCCTGTTCATTACTTAATACCGCCCTCCATTAGATGACTGCTTATCACAAAGCATCCACCCTTTCATCATCATCATCATCCTGCTAACCGTCCTTTGAATTCTTCAAGCTTGGACTGTAGTAAAAGCATCTTTTTCAATTAGACACCAGATTAAAAATAATTACCACGATTCCTTGGTGATTTTGCTTTTTTTTGGTTTCTTGTTGTTGCAGCACGCGCTTTTCACTTTTTTCTCTGATTTTTTTCTTTCAGATTGAACAACAAACCACACCACCTTCATTTGGCTTGAAAATTAAAATTCATAACTGGAAAATCAATCAGTGGTTGAACAGAGGAATATCCCTGTAAAAAGCAAAAAGCCGGAAAGGATGCAACGAAAGGAGATAATACAAAAAAAAAAAAAAAAACGCGCAACCAACAATCATTGAATGCTAATGAAGCTGAATTCGTTAATAAACTATCGAGTAAGGAAAAACAGGAAAAAAAAAACGCCAGCGGTCAAAGAAAAAAAAAGCGTGATAAAACACAGATAAAAAAAAAACTCAAACAAACATGTACACACTCGCTCGCTCTTTCGCTGCAATGCATGGGTGTTACATCAATAATTGACTCAATAGCTGATTGACACATATCGACTGTATATGGCTCTGGCCCCCAGGAAGCAGACCGGAAGTGTAAAGAAGCAAAAAATGGCGATAATATAAATTTTAAATATTTTTTTAATTGGTTAAACAGCAAAAAGTGGCAATAAGGCACTCGCATGCACTCTCATGGCGGATAAAACTACGAATGTGTCATTAAAAATTGCCATAACAGCTGAAGGCCAGTTACAGTTGCATGAATCACCGCTCTCTCAAACCCAATAAAGCAGTTGCCGATATTGCTATATTGGCAACTCTAGTAAAAACCCATGCCATCAGTGTGTGTGCGTTAGTGTGTGTTAGTGTATAAGTGGGTACAACCGCAGGGCGGCAAATAACAATGAATACCATGAATGCCTAGAGTTGAACACATATGTATGCATACTGGGGTGATGACTTTTTTGAACCTAATAGCCCTATATCATAAAATAAAACCTGTTATACAAAAGTTTAGCTTTTACGCTCTGTTTGTTTGTCTGTTACGAAGGGGGACGAACCTTCCCCCATACCCTCATTTTCAAAAACGTCAGATCTCGTATATCGGTGCATCGATTTAAGCGAAATTTTGTATGTCATTTTACGGTACCCCAAAAAAACACGAAATTGGTATAAAATTTTGGGGTCAAAAAACCTAGGGGAACGCCCCATCCAAAAACCCACTCGAACGGACATATTTACCGATTGGGACAATATGGGTATCAAATGAAAGGTATTTAAGAGTAGAATACGAACTTGACATAAAAATGGCAACCTAAGTGGCGGGGGGGGGTCCCCCATACCCAAAAACACCACCAAACGGGACACTTTTACCGCTTTGGGCAGTATGGATATCAAATGAAAGGTATTCAAAAAGAAGAGTACAAATCTAACATGAAAACTTATTCCTTGGCGTTTGGAGATGCATCAAATGGATACCAAATGAAAGGTATTTAAAAGTAGAGTAAAAAGCTGATATAAAAATGTATTGCTTGGTGTCTAAGGACAACAAAAACGACCTGCACTTTGATTACAAGAATAAATGGACGAAGATGGACAGACAAAATATCAAAAATCAAAATATCAAATGCAAAATATCAACAAAATTGTGACATTTGTTGGTAGTCATACCCCACGTGCAAACATTTCAGCCATATCGGATAAGAATTGCGCAATCGAGAAGCTCAAGAAATCTAATCGGGAGATCGGTTTATATGGCAGCTATATCAGGTTATGAACCGACGATTTAATCCATACTTAGTACATATGGTAGAAGTGATACCAAAACACTGTGTGCCAAATCGTATAATGATTGCGCCCTCTAGAGGCTCAAGAAGTCCATTTACTATCCCAACCTACCAACACTAATAAGAAGTATTTGTGCAAAATTTCAAGCACCCAGCTTTACACCTTTGAAAGTTAGCGTGCTTTCAACAGATGGACCGAGATGGCTAGATCGTCCTAAAATATCATGACGATCATGAACAGCGGAAAGCACTAGTATTCCGATAGTATCCTTGGAGTACATACACAGGTCTCCATAACACATAGCCTTTAATCCTTTCCTTATCCTAATTGGAGTACTAACCACGATCTCCAGTTTAACCTGTAGAATCCTTGCGTATCCATACGGGAGTACTAACCACGGTCTCCTGCCTTTCTTGTTGTATCCTTTCATATCCTCCCTGGAGTACTTACCACGGTCTCCTGTCTATCCTGTAGAATCCCTTTCATATCCATACGCAGTACTTCCCACGGTCTCCTGTTTATCCTGTAGAATCCTTGCGTATCCTTACGGGGGAACTTACCACGGTCTCCTGCCTATCCTATAGAATTCTTGCGTATCCTTACGTGAGTTCTTGCCACGGTCTCCTACCTATCCTATCGTATCCTTTCATATCCTCCCTGGAGTACTTAGCCCGGTCTCCTGTCTATCCTGTATAATCCTTGCGTATCCTTACGGGAGTACTTACCACGGTCTCCTGCCTATCTAGTAGTATCCTTTCATATCCTCCCTGGAGTACTTACCCCGGTCTCCTGTCTATCCTGTATAATCCTTGCGTATCCTTACGGGAGTACTAACCACGGACTCCTGCCTATCCTGTAGTATCCTTTCATATCCTCCCTGGAGTACTTACCACGGTCTCCCATCTATCCTGTATTATCCTTGCGTATTCTAATTGGAGTACATACCACCGTCTCCTGCCTATCCTATAGAATTCTTGCGTATCCTTACGGGAGTACTTACCACTGTCTCCTACCTATCCTATAGAATCCTTTCATATCCACCCTGGACTACTTACCACGGTTTCCTGCCTTTCCTGTAGAATCCTTGCGTATCCTTACGGGAGTACTAACCATGGTCTCCTGGCTATCCTGTAGAATCGCTTTCATATCCTTACGCAGTACTTACCACGGTCTCCTGTTTATCCTGTATAATCCTTTCGTATTCTTTCGGGAGTACTTACCACGGTCTCCTGCATATCTTGTATTATCCTTTCATATCCTCACTGGAGTACTTACCCCGGTCTCCTGTCTATCCTGTCGAATCCTTGCGTATTCTTCCGGGAGTACTTACCACTATCTCCTGCCTATCCTGTAGTATCCTTCCATATCCTCCCTGGAGTACTTACCACGGTCTCCTGTCTATCCTGTATAATGCTTGCGCATCCTTACGGAAATACTTACAACGGTCTCCTGCCTATCCTGTAGAATCCTTTCATATCCTCACGGATGTACTTACCACTGTCTCCTCTCTATACTGTAGAATCCTTGCGTATCCTGACGGGTCTACTTACCACGGTCTCCTGGCTATCGTGTAGAATCCTTTCATATTCTCATTGAAGTACTTACCACGGTCTCCCGCCTCTCCTGTAGAATTCTTTCATATCCTTACGGGAGTAGTTACCACGGTCTCCTACCTCTCCTGTAGAATCCTTTCGTATCCTTGATGGAGTACTTACCACGGCTATCCCGCAGAATCTTAGCATATCCCTGCTGGAGTACTATCCACGATCTTCTGACTATCTTGTAGAATCCTAGCATATCCTTACTGGAGTACTCTCCACGGTCTCCTGACTATCTTGTAGAATCCTTACAGTAGTTCCCTGCAGTGTCCTGCTTGAGCACTTACTAAGATCTCTTGCTGTAGTTTTCCTCATTGTCCTTGCTTGAGTACTTACCAATGTCTCATGCTGTAGTTTTCCGCCTTGTCCTTGCGTGAGAACTTGTAAAGGTCTCGCCTTGTAGCATTCAATCCCAATGCCCACAGATTGACCTCACGTTCGCTTGTTTTCCGTTACTTGAATTGTCATTTGCCAAGTCTTGGAACACCACTCCTTTTCCGAATACTTCTAGAGTACTTATCAAGGAATTTATTCCTGACATTCCCGCGAGTTTCACCGTGAACCCACCGAGAGGGGACCTCCGAGATAGAGTACTTACCAAAGTCCCTGTCACCAAACTCAGGACATCCCAAGAAGAACGCCTACCCAGTTGTCTCGGAAGCCTAGATCAAAGCCCTACGGATTTGTTCTATATTTTCTCTTAAAAATAAGTAGCCTTAAGCCATCTCATACCAATTAAGATCAAGTTTAAAACCAACCTCTCTCTCTCGTCTTTCTCGTTCTGTCTCGGCCCCGGCGAGTTTACCCCAGCGCTAAGGGAAACCTGTCGTTACAGCAGCTGTATCTAAATCTGAACCGATTTCTATGAAATTCACCAGTAATGCCGAGAGTCAAGGGAAAATCCTCCCTGTCAAACTTCAATGGAATCGGAATTTTATAGCAATATTTCTCAAAATCGGATGAACATATATATGTGAGTTATATCTAAATCTGAACCGATTTTTTCCAATTTCTATAGGCTTTATCTCTGGGCCGAAAAACATGCCTGAACCAAATTTTAAGACGATCGGATGAAACTTGCGATCTGTACTTTGTACACAAATTGACATGGACAGACGGACAGACAGACGGACGAACAAACAGACAGACAAACAGACAGGCATAGCTAAATCGAATCAGAGAGTTATTCTGAGTCGATCGATATACTTATCAATGGGTCTATCTCTCTTCCTTCTGGGTGTTGCAAACAAATACTCTAAGTTATTGGGTTGCCCAAAAAGTAATTGCGGATTTTTCATATAGTCGGCGTTGGCAAATTTTTTCATTTTTTTTTTTTTTGTGACTCTGTAATTGCATTCTTTCTTCTGTCAGTTATCAGCTGTTACTTTTAGCTTGCTTTAGAAAAAAGTGTAAAAAATGTATATTTGATTAAAGTTCATTCTAAGTTTTATTAAAAATGCATTTACTTTCTTTTAAAACATCCGCAATTACTTTTTGGGCAACCACTGTACCACAGTGGCTTTGTAGGGTATAAAAACTCAAAAAATCATCACCCTAATACATACGCATGAATAACTGGATGACTTGGGCAAGTGGAAGTGTTGCGACTTTTGCAGTTGTATGCAAATTATTATTAACACTCTTGCACCCTTAGCAATACAGTGTCCACCTCTGCCATTAGGGAGTTGGGAAATTGAATTTCATTACATTTCAGAAATTAGAAACTAGGAATTAAAGTTGTGGTCAAGTTGTTAACGAAGTTTTTCCCCCAAAGAAGTCCTTGGCCTAGGTTGAGGGTGGCTGTTAGAAGAATTGTCCAATATGAACAACTGTCATAATGCCTTTAGCGTACCACTGTTACCCATTCAATCATCCATTAGCATTTGTTTCCACAATGGTTAATGGCAAATGCATTGGCATGGCATTGCATTGTTCTGCTACGGCTACTGCTGTGACCAATAAGCAAAGTGTTAATTGCTTAAATTAATTTTAATTTGAGTTCGTTAAATCTTCGGCAAAAAAAAGCCCCCAAAAGGCGCCAAAATGGCCTGTTGTCCATTTGAGAGCTGGCGGGGTCATACATTTTATTTTTTTTTTTATTATTTATTGACATTGCTCTTTGCAGTTGGCAAAAATAAAAAAAAACTTTTTATATATAAAATTATTCATTAATAAATAAAAAATATTTTAACAAGAAAATTTATTTGTTATTGATTCTCGTTCATGCCCATGGATGGGCATGAGGATGAGGTTAATCACAGGATATGAGCCGTAGGCTCAGCGGCCCAGCCACACATCATCAGGCATGGCTGGTGAGTAGTCAATAAATACTGCTACCGATTTCTTTTATGCCGCTACATTCTGTTTTCAACCATTCAAATTAATAATTCATGACCCATTTCCTCAGAATTGATTTTATTTGAGGAGATTGAAAAAAAAAAGAGAAAACAACAACAAAAACTATACAGAGGAATTGCAATTGTCCAGAAATCGGCAAAAGCCAGAAAAATAAATAACAAAAGGAACATTTAAAACAAAAAAAGCTTAAAGAATGTGAACAGTGTTTATGAGAGGGTCTGAATGGATTGTGCGCTGTGTATGTGTGTGTGTGAGGAAATTAATATTTATCACATTTCAACTACACATAATCTGCCTATAATAACAAGTAAAAGCGTGCTAAGTTCGGCCGGGCCAACTCTTATATACCCTACACCATGGATCGCATTTGTCGAGTTCTTTTCCCGGCATCTCTTTTTAGGCAAAACAGGTTATAAAAAAATATTTGCTCTGCTATTAGAGCGATATCAAGATATGGTCCAGTTTGGACCACAATTAAATTATATGTTGCAGACCTGTGTAAAATGTCAGCCAATTCGAATAAGAATTGCGACCTTTGGGGGCTCAAGAAGTAAAATAGAGAGATCGATTTATATGGGAGCTGTATCGGGCTATAGACCGATTCAGACCATAATAAACACGTATGTTGATGGTCATGAGAGAATCCGTCGTACAAAATTTCAGGCAAATCGGATAATAATTGCGCCCTCTAGAGGCTCAAGAAATCAAGACCCAAGATCGGTTTATATGACAGCTATATAAGGTTATGGACCGATTTGAACCATACTTAGCACCGTTGTTGGATATCGTAACAAAACTCGTCGTGCAAAATTTCATTCCAATCGGATAAGAATTGCGCCCTCTAGAGGGTCAAGAAGTCAAGACCCCAGATAGGTTTATATGGCAGCTATATCAGGTTATTAACCGATTTCAACCATACTCAGCACAGTTGTTGGAAGTCATAATAAAACACCTCATGCAAAATTTCAGCCAAATCGGATAAGAATTGCGCCCTCTAGAGTCTCAATAAGTCAAGACCCAAGATCGGTTTATATGGCATCTATATCGAAACATGGACCGATTTAAACCATACTCAGCGCAGTTGTTGGAAATGATACCAAAACACCTCATGCAAAATTTCAGCCAAATCGGATAAGAATTGCGCTCTCTAGAGTCTCAAGAAGTCAAGACCCAAGATCGGTTTATATGGCAGCTATATCAAAACATGGACCGATATGGCCCATTTACAATCCTAACTGACCTACACTAATAAGAAGTATTCGTGCAACATTTCAAGCGGCTAGCTTTACTCCTTCGAAGGTTAGCGTGCTTTCGACTGACAGACTGACGGACGGACATGGCTAGATCGACATAGATCAAGAATATATATACAATACTTTATGGGTTCTCAGACGAATATTTCGAGTAGTTACAAACAGAATGACGAAATTAGTATACCCCCATCCTATGGTGGAGGGTATAAAAATGGCTGAACCGATTGCCTTGAACTTTTCACAGATTGTGGTCTGGAAGAAACCATAGGCTTTATAATTTTTTGATATCGGGATGAAGGCGGACCTTCCCCCTTACCTTAAAATTACTACCCAAAAATTAAAGTCTACCGATCGGGACAATACGAGATTCAAATAAAAGGTATTCAAGAGTAGTGTACGAATTTCATAATAAAAGTTGGGTCCAAGTACCTGGGGGGCCGCTCCAACCTCAAAACCCCTTAAAATAGTTTTATTTGACAATCATGACAATATGTGACTCAAATGAAAGGTATTCGGGAGTAGTTTAAGAATATGGTCAGGAAGTAGGAAAAGGCTTTATAATTTATTGATAACGGATTGGGGCGGACCCTCCACCGTAACCCCAAAAACACCAACCAAAATGAAAAGTGGTCCGTTAAGGACAATATGGGTATCAAATGAAATGTATGCGCGAGTAGATAATGAATCTGGCATACAAATTCATATCGAAGTATAGGGCGACCCCCAAGCCCTACAAAAACGCCCAAAAACAAACATGGGCAAATTAGCCAATCACGGATATATGGCACTCGGTTTGTTTGTTCCGTATGGACTGAAAAACGGCAGAACCGATTTCTCGGAATTTTCGCATATTGTGTAGGTTGGTCTGGAAGGAATCATAGGCTATATAATTTTTCGGCATCGGACGGGGGACGGACCCTCCCCCTTATGCCAAAAACACAACCCAAAATCAAAAGTGGATCGATAGGGACAATATAGGTATCAAATGAAAGGTATTGGAGAGTAGAATACGAATATGGTATTAAATTCGGGTCTAAGTACCCATCGGGCCGTCCCAACCACAAAACTCTTCCAAACAGACATATGGACGTTCATTTCGATATGGGGCTCAAATGAAAGGTATTCGGGAGTAGATTTCAAATCTGACATACAAAATCCGATCGAAGTATAGGCTTATTGTGTAGATTGGTCTGAAAGGCAATATAGGCTATATAATTTTTCGGTATCTGAAGGGGGACGGACCCTCCCCCTTATGCCAAAAACACAACCCAAAATCAAAAGTGGATCGATAGGGACAATATAGATATCAAATCAAAGGTATTGGAGAGTAGAATACGAATATGGTATTCAAATTTGAGTCTAAATACCCATCAGGCCCTCTCAACCCCAAAACTCCCCCAAACAGACATATTGGACGTTAATTTCAATATGGGGCTCAAATGAAAGGTATTCGGGAGTAAATTTCGAATCTGTCATACAAAATCAGATCGAAGTATAAGCATATTGTGTAGGTTGCCCTGAAAGGAAACATAGGCTATATAATTTTTCGGTATCGGAAGGGGGACGCACCCTCCCCCTTATGCCTAAAACACAACCCAAAATCAAAAGTGGACCGATAGGGACAATGTAGGTATTAAATGAAAGGTATTGGAGAGTAGAATACGAAAATGGTATTAAAATTTGAATCTAAATACTTATCGGGCCCTCTCAACCCCAAAACTCCCCCAAACAGACATATTGGACGTTAATTTCAATATGGGGCTCAAATGAACGGTATTCGGGAGTAGATTTCGAATCTGTCATACAAAATCAGATCGAAGTATAAGCATATTGTGTAAGTTGGTCCGGAAGGAAACATAGGCTATATAATTTTTCGGCATCGGAAGGGGGATTGGACCCTCCCCCTTATGCCAAAAACACAACCCAAAATCAAAAGTGGACCAATAGGGACAATGTAGGTATTAAATGAAAGGTATTGGAGAGTAGAATACGAAAATGGTATTAAAACTTGAGTCTAAGTACACATCGGCCCGCCCAAACCCCAAAACTCCCCCAAACAGACATATTGGACGTTAATTTGAATATGGGGCTCAAATGAAAGGTAGTAGGGAGTAGATTTGGAATCTGGCATACAAAATCAGATCGCAGTATAGGAGGTCACGCCACCCCTCAAAAACGCCATTAGACACATTATAACTATATAATACTTGGCTGAACCTGTTTTCTTAAAATTTTCATAGATTGTGTCCGTTTGTCTGCAAGAAAACATAGGTTATATAATTTTTAGATATCGGGTGGAGGCGGGCGATGGGCACAACAAGGGCATCAAATGAAAGGTATGGGAGACCATTAAACGAATCTTGTATTAAAATGTGGGTCCCAGTACCCAGCGGGCTCCTCCCAACCCCAAAACTTCTCTAAACAGATAAAGGGTGATTTTTTTGAGGTTAGGATTTTCATGCATTAGTATTTGACAGATCACGTGGGATTTCAGACATGGTGTCAAAGAGAAAGATGCTCAGTATGCTTTGACATTTCATCATGAATAGACTTACTAACGAGCAACGCTTGCAAATCATTGAATTTTATTACCAAAATCAGTGTTCGGTTCGAAATGTGTTCAAATTTTGACAAATTTTGTTCAGCGATGAGGCTCTTTTCTGGTGGAATGGCTACGTAAATAAGCAAAATTGCCGCATTTGGAGTGAAGAGCAACCAGAAGCCGTTCAAGAACTGCCCATGCATCCCGAAAAATGCACTGTTTGGTGTGGTTTGTACGCTGGTGGAATCATTGGACCGTATTTTTTCAAAGATGCTGTTGGACGCAACGTTACGGTGAATGAACACATTTCGAACCGAACACTGATTTTGGTAATAAAATTCAATGATTTGCAAGCGTTGCTCGTCAGTAAGTCTATTCATGATGAAATGTCAAAGCATACTGAGCATCTTTCTCTTTGACACCATGTCTGAAATCCCACGTGATCTGTCAAATACTAATGCATGAAAATCCTAACCTCAAAAAAATCACCCTTTATATTCAAAGTTCTTGCCAATATGGGACTCAAGTCAAGTATTAGGCAGCAGATTACAAATATGGCATAAAACATTAGGTCCAAGAAACGGAAGGTCACCCACACCCAAATACCCCCAAATGGTCATATTAGCCGATCATGGCTATATGAGACTCAAATAAAGGTATTTGGGAATAGATTACGGTTATGACACTAAAATTTGCGTTCAAGTCTAGGTGGCGCTTTTCCTCCTAAAGATAAGTCAAATGTGTTATTTGACCCATTGCGACAATATGGGACTCAAATGAAAGTTATTTGAGAGTAGAAAACGAATTTTATATCCAGTTTTGGAGCTAAGTGTTTTGGGGTAAGCCCTAAAGCATCCCCTAAACTGAACTTCATTTCCGTTGGGAATAAAGAACGAATTTGATATCTATTTTCAATAAAAAGTGCGGGTGGCAGCCCTAGGCCCAAAACACCCTCTTAACGATTCATATTTACCGACCATGGCAATATGGAGCTTAAAATAAAGGGATTTGGAAATGCAGCACGAATTTGATATCCATATTTGAGGTGAAACGTCTGAGATGCCATCTCTCCCCTTATGGGAACATTACCCTAAGGAAGAAGATTCTCACCATGAACCGAGAAGGGGCAAATTCCCACACATCAATGAGGGCTTTCCGATTCATGTTTAAACTCATTGATAAGGGACCTTTTTTTATAGCAGAGTACGAACGGCGTTCCACATTACGACACGTCTTTTAGGGAAAATTGTTTAAATGACCATGCATGGCATTGTACCTCGCAAATGTCGCCAACATTAAGAGGGGATAAACACCGCTTTGTTCGATATTCTCCCTAGAATTTGAAAGCGTTCAGCATCATGGTATACAATGGCACGAATTCGATATCCGCCTACAGGGCGAAGTGTCCCCACCCTAATAAGTTATAAGAGAGCCAAAGAAGGCACATATTTCGATATAGCTTCCATATAGACCGATCTCTCGATTTAAAGTTTTGGGCCCATAAAAGGCGCATTTATTGTCCGATGTCGCCGAAATTTGGGACAGTGAATTGTGTAAGGCCCTAGGACATCCTTCTTCAATTTAGTCTAGATCGGTCCACATTTGAATATAACGGTCATAGAGACCGTTCCGCCGTTTTAAGGTTTTGGCCCCATAATAGGCGCATTTATAATCCGATTTCACTGAAATTTGACACAGTGATTTATGTTAAGCTTTTCGACATCCAAGTCGTATATGGTTCAGATCGGTTTATTTTTCGCTATAGCTATCAAAAAGACCAATATTTTGTTATACACAATTCGTCCAAATCGGAACATATTTCGATATATCTGCAATGGGGCATAAGGTATGCATTTTCAATAGGATTTTGACGAAAAGTGGTTTACATATATACCCGAGGTGATGGGTATCCAAAGTTCGGCCCGGCCCAACTTAAAGCCTTTTTACTTGTTTTGCCTATAAAGTGAAACTGGGGGAAAAACCTGACAAATGCGATCCTTTTTCGAAGGTATATAGGATTCGACCGAACAGAGTATGCTTTTACTTGTTTTCTGATGTTTTTCGCGAGTCTTCGAGCCCCATTACATTCAGCGTCATAAAAGGACATGCTTACCTCTGTACTACGGTGGCCTCCGGTGGTTTTTATTCCATGAACCTCTCGATAATTCCCCACAACCTGTGTCTATCGAACTTTTCTTTGAGTAGGCATTATGGGCAGTGAATACGATTTAGGAGTTCTTTAATTCCATTTTAATCTGTTTTTCAGTTCCTTTTCATCGTCATCCCTTAAAATTCCATTTTGCCAGTGAAAATAATGTTCTTGTATCGCTTCCCACTCATAAATTAAAGCCCTATTTGAAGAGGCATCATTTGAAAACATCAGCCAATTAAATTTGAAAATAATCTGCCTGAAAACGAATGCCTATGCCATCAAAAATGTTTACACTTTCAATGCCATGTTATTTTAAATTAAGGGTCGAAAAGGCAGCATACATGCAAGCGATAATGAGCAGTTAATAATAGGTGTGTTCGTGCACAATGAGTGGTTAAGTTTTTGCCGAGGATGTCATTATGGAACAAATAAGAGAGCAAATAACATCTCAATTGAGTGTTGACCGATTCAAATGTGAGCTCAATGATAAGGTGTGGGTTCGTGTACTCAAAAATTTTGGGCAAATTTGCACCAATTGTTGCTGGAAGTCGTTCATGTACTTCATTTGCCAGCAGAAGAGAGTGGGAGAGTGCTTGGAAGTGAGTAAAATTGGAGAAAATTGCAGCAACGAACAGCTGTTTTATGAAAACCTGATGTTTAATTTAATTATTGGGTTGCCCAAAAAGTAATTGCGGATTTTTTAAATAAAAGTAAATGCATTATTAATAAAGCTTAGAATGAACTTTGATCAAATATACTTTTTTTACACTTTTTTTCTAAAGCAAGCTAAAAGTAACAGCTGATAACTGACTGAAGAAAGAATGCAATTGCAGAGTCACAAGCTGTGAAAAAAATTGTCAACGCCGACTATATGAAAAATCCGCAATTACTTTTTGGGCAACCCAATATATACCAAAAGAGAGTAAAGGCTGTTTTTCTTCTCCTGTAAATTCTTCTTGAAAAACTACGCGAACCGACCTAATTTGGGCTATTGCTAAACTGTTAATGAACCCTCCCTCCCTTTTTCTCTTCTTCCCTTTTTTTCGCCCTCTCTGTTGCTCTCCCTGTTCTAGGTTATGATAGAAAATATTTGGCTTTTGGCATTTTTGGCAGATGTATTCAGCTATGAATTTGCTGACTTTTTCGCCGCTTCCCAAATCACCTTGGGTCTCTCTGCCCCATGGACTTTGCAAATCAAAACCGCACAAAATGCTAAAATTGTTCATTAAATTACGTGCAATCAACCAAATTTTTGCAAAATTATCATTAGCTGACCGCAATGATGCAAAATAATGATGCTAAATTACAATTATGCGCCTCTACAACACCGCTGTGGCTTTGGTGCTGGTGGAGTCATTGAAGGGCGATGGAGATGTTGTTGGGGATGGAAATAACCAAAAGGGTGATTATTATACGCTATGGCATGATATGATAGCTGTAGTACTCTATTTATACTACCCCGTATTATCGGGTATTTGAGGGTATTCCATATTGGGATAGAGCTGCCATAGCCCGCTTTAAGGTCTTTAAGCCATTCCAGGGATTATTCATTATTTAATTTCGCCAAATTTGTCACAATGAGCTGTGTTAAACGCTTTTGAAATCGCGCTGAGCATGTTACAGATTGGTTTTTTTATATTTGGACTAGCCCAGCCGGGCCCGCTCCGCTGCGCCTTCTTTAACTCTCTAATATTTTTTTTTTTTATAGTGGGGACACTTCGCCCTTTATGCGCATATCGAATTCCTGCCATTGTAACCTATGACGCTCAACGCGTTCGAATCCTGGCGAGAACATCGAACAAAGCGGTGTTTATCCCCCTTAATGTTGGCGACATTTGCGAGGTACAATGCCATGCAGGGTCATTTAAAAAATTTTCCATAAAAAAGGTGTCGTAATGCGGGACGCCGCATCGAAACTTGAATCGGAAAACACTCATTGATGTGTAAGAATTTGCCCCTTCTCCGATCCTGGTGAGAATGTTCTTCCTTAGCAGAATGTTCTCAGACATTTCGACTCAAATATGGATATCAAATTCGTGATGCACTTCCAAATCCCTTAAACTTGAGCCCCATATTGCCATGGTCGCTAGATATGAACCGTTTGGAGGGTGTTTTGGGGCTGAGGCTGCCACCGGCACTTTGCACTTTATTCCCAACAGAAATGAATTCCAGATCAATTTGCACTTCCAAATCCCATAAATTTGAGACCCATATTGCCATGGCCGGTAGATATGAACCGTTTGGAGGGTATTTTGAGGCTGAGGTGCAACCGGCTCTTTGCACTTTATTCCCAACAGAAATGAAGTCAAGATCCCTTAAATTTGCACTTCCAAATCCCTTCGATTTGAGCCCCATATTGCCATGGCCGGTAGATATGAACCGTTTGGAGGGTGTTTTGGGGCTGAGGCTGCCACCGGCACTTTGCACTTTATTCCCAACAGAAATGAAGTCCAGATCCCTTAAATTTGAACTTCCAAATCCCTTAAATTTGAGTCCCATATTACCATGGCTGGTAGATATGGACCGTTTCGAGGGTATTTGGGGGCTGGGGCGTCTACCGGCACTTTTCACTTTACTCCCAACAGAAATGAAGTTCAGTTTAGGGGGTGCTTTAGGGCGTACCCCAAAACTCGTGGCTCCAAAATTGAATAACAAATTCGTTTTCTACTCTCAAATACCTTTCATTTGAGCCCCATATTGTCATTATGGGTCAAATAACACATTTAACGTATGTTTAAGAGGAAAAGCGCCACCTAGATTTATACGCAAATTTTAATGTCATATTCGTAATATACTCCCTAATACCTTTCATTTGAGTCCCATATAGCCATGGTCGGCTAATATGCCCATTTGGGGGTATTTGGGGGTGGGCGACCTGCCATTACTTAGACCTAATCTTCTATGCCATGTTTATAATCTACAGCCTAATACTTTCCATTTGAGTCCCATATTGACATGAACTTCGAATATATCTGTTTAGAGAAGTTTTGGGGTTGGAGGAGCCCGCTGGGTACTGGGACCCATATTTTAATACCATATTCGTTGTCTGGTCTCCAATACCTTTCATTTGATACCCTTGTTGAGCCCATCGGACAACTTTCGGATATGGGTGGCGTTTTTGGGATAAGGGGGAGGGTCCGCCTCCACCCGATATCTAAAAATTATATAGCCTATGTTTCCTTCCAGACAAACGTACACAATCTATGAAAATTTTAAGAAAATCGGTTCAGCCAAGTATCATATAGTCATAATGGGTCTAATGGCGTTTTTGAGGGGTGGCTTGACCCCCTATCCTGCGACCTGATTTTGCATGCCAGATTCGAAATCTACTCTCGAATACCTCTCATTTGAGCCCTATATTGAAATTAACGTCCAATATGTCTGTTTGGAGGAGTTTTGGGGTTGGGACGGCCCGATGGGTACTTAGACTCAAATTTTAATACCATATTCGTATTCTACTCTCCAATACCTTTCATTTGATACCTATATTGTCCCTATCGATCAACTTTTGATTTTGGGTTGTGTTTTTGGCATAAGGGGGAGGGTCCGTCCCCCTTCTGATACCGAAAAATTAAATAGCCTATGTCGCCTTCCGGACCAACCTACACAATATGCTTATACTTCGATCGGATTTTGTATGCCAGATTTAAAATCTACTTCCGAATACCTTTCCAATATGTCTGTTTGGGGGAGTTATGGGGTTGGGCGGCCCTATGGGTACTTAGACTCAAATTTTAATACCATAATCGTATTCTACTCTCCTATAACTATCATTTGATACCTATATTGTCCCTATCGATCCACTTTTGATTTTGGGTTGTGTTTTTGGCATAAGGGGGAGGGTCCGTCCCCCTTCCGATACCGAAAAATTATATAGCCTATGTTGCCTTCCAGACCAACCTACACAATATGCTTGTACTTCGATCGGATTTTGTATGCCAGATTTGAAATCTAATCCCGAATACCTTTCTTTTGAGCCCCATATTGAAATTAACGTCCAATATGTCTGTTTGGGGGAGTTTTGGGGTTGGGCGGCCCGGTGAGTACTTAGACTCAAATTTTTAATACCATATTCGTATTCTACTCTCCAATACCTTTCATTTGATACCAATATTGTCCCTATCGATCAACTTTTGATTTTGGGTTGTGTTTTTGGCATAAGGGGGAGGGTCCGTCCCCCTTTCGATACCGAAAAATTATATAGACTATGTTTCCTTCCAGACCAACCTACACAATATGCGAAAATTTGGAGAAATCGGTTCTTCCGTTTTTCAGTCCATACGCAACAAACAAACCGAATCCCATATATCCGTGATTGGCTAATTTGCCCATTTTGGACGTTTTTGTGGGGGTTGGGTGACCTCCTAAACTTCGACATGAATTTGTATGCCAGATTCATTATCTACTCCCGCATACTTTTCATTTGATACCCATATTGTTCATATCGAATCACTTTTCATTTTGGATGGTGTTTTTGGGGTAACGGTGGAGGGTCCGCCCCCATGCTTTATCAATAAATTATACAGCCTATTACTACTTCCTGACCATATTCGTAATCTACTCCCGAATACCTTTCATTTAAGTCCCATATTGTCATGATCGTCAAATAAACCTATTTTAAGGGGTTTTGAGGTTGGAGCGGCCCCCCAGGTACTTGGACCCAACTTTTATTATGAAATTCGTACACTACTCTTGAATACCTTTTATTTGAATCTCGTATTGTCCCGATCGGTAGACTTTAATTTTTGGGTTGTAATTTTAAGGTAAGGGGGAAGGTCCGCCTTCATCCCGATATCAAAAAATTATAAAGCCTATGGTTTCTTCCAGACCACAATCTGTGAAAAGTTCAAGGCAATCGGTTCAGCCGTTTTTATATCCTCCACCATAGGATGGGGGTATACTAATTTCGTCATTCTGTTTGTAACTACTCGAAATATTCGTCTGAGAACCCATAAAGTATTGTATATATATTCTTGATCTATGTCGATCTAGCCATGTCCGTCCGTCCGTCTGTCTGTCGGAAGCACGCTAACTTTTGAAGGAGTAGAGCTAGCCGCTTGAAATTTTGCACAAATACTTCTTATTAGTATAGGTCGGTTTGAATTGTAAATGGGCGAAATCGGTTCATGTTTTGATATAGCTGCCATATAAACCGATTTGGGGTCTTGACTTCTTGAGCCTCTAGAGAACGCAAATCTCATCCGATTTAACTGAAACTTTGCACATAGTGTTTTGATTTGACTTCCAACAACTGTGCGAAGTATGGTCCTAATCGGTTTGTAACCTGATATAGATGCCATATAAACCGATCTTGGGTCTTGACTTCTTGAGCCTCTAGAAGGCGCAATTCTCGTCCGATTTGACTGAAATTTCGCACATAATGTTTTGATATCACTTTCAACAATTGTGCGAAGTATGGTTCTAATCGGTCTGTAACCTGATATAGCTGCCATATAAACCGATCTTGGGTTTTGACTTCTTGAGCCTTGAGAGAGCGCAATTCTCATCCGATTTGGCACAAATTTTGTACAACGGCTCCTCCCATTGCCTTCAACATACGTGTGCAATATGGTCAGAATCGATCTATAGCTTGATATAGCTCCCATATATCCCCGATCCCCCTGGTGGAATGGAGGATTGGTACTGGTATCCTCCATTCCACCAGGATTAGTATTGGATTGGTACTGGTATCCTCCAATCCACCAATAAACCTTGTTGACCACGTACAAAGCAATTGGCCGGTCTGTGGTAAGTTATGCAGAGTCATTGTGGTGTCGTTAGTTCTGTGACACGCAGTGGAATAATATTCAGATTTTTCAGAATGCCGCACTTCGAATTGTGACGGGCTGTCTCCTCAGTTCTCATGCGGACCCCATCCAAACAATGCCGAAGATATTACCCCGCCTTGGGTAACAGGGAGTTCCACTCTCTGGTGCTTCGACTTCTTATCTCTAAACTTCACAACTGACTGGCGAGCACACAGATAATTCGCTACCCAACGTTTCAGGCGTGGCTGGGGGGACGTATGGACGGTGGCCTCAAATAATTTGGCATGGCTGACAGTGTCGTATGCCGTCAATAGCTCCGGTGCCACGAGGACCATCGTATCGCATGGCCTGGGCTGATTGAAGCCACGGCAAATGTGTGCGGTGATGGCATGCAAAGCGGTTGTTGTGCTATGCTGTCTTCGAAATCCATGCTGATGCCCGGCGAAGGGAAATTCTCCAAAGAGGCTGGGGAGTAGTAGTGCCGCAAGCGTCTTGGCTACTGGTTAGAGAGGGGAGCTCGGTCTTGTCGCCAACCCCAAAGTCTGGTCCTTTCCAGGCTTTAGTAGCGGGATCACTCTGCCCATCTTCCAGACATCGGGAACTATGAGAGTGTTGAAAGACAGCTTGAGGACAGTTGGAAGGTAACCAACTCCGTAGGCTCGTATTTGGATAAAGCTGTCATTTAGACCGATCTTCAGTTATTGGGTTTCCAGCAGCCATTTACTACCACCATAAACTGTTTTGATTCATAAATGGTGCATTTGTTATCGGATTCAGACTAGTTGTAGATACCTCGCCCTAAAAAAATCACCCTATATATCAACACATGGGCATGGTTTACTGGTCCCTAGCAATATTTGCATTTGTTTTTGTTGCTTGCCAAATGATTTATTTCATGTTAAATTGAAATTTTCATTAGCTCAAAATTTTTATTTGCTGGGGAGGATGGGCAGGGGTAAATGCGGAAAAATAATTTATTCCCTGTAGAAAGGATTTGACATTTGTGTTTACATTGGCCATTGGTTGCAGAACAGACCATAATACAACTAATAGACATTATTATTAACTTGTTGAAAGTATTTTGCAAATAATTTTATTATTGGCTCAATTTTAATTTAAAACATGATGTTGAAAATTAATTCTTCTATTTGCAAAACTATGGACTAATGAATTTTACAAGAATATTTTATTGCTATTTCTGCATGAAATCATGTTAAGGGTAGAGTTTATGGAAAATGTGAAAAATAAAAGCTGAAAATATAAACGAGTTGACAAACAAGTAAAAGAGTGCTTAGTTCGTCCAGGGGGAATCTTGGGAACTCATGACCATGGATTCTGCAAAAATGTTATACAAAATAAATTTATTTTCGCTTCTTTAGTTTCGTCACAAAATGTCATTCTGTTGTTGGTTTAACCAGCTTAGACCAATGTGTGATGTGTAAGAAGGGGCGGGCTGCAATGATCGCGATTTCGGCCTTTGCCAGGGGCCTCATCAGATTGCTATGCCACTAAAACATTACATGCTTCCACCTACTCACTAATTAGTGAGAAGCAGTGCAGTGGAAGAAGACTCAACATTTCATTCAGAGGGCATGCCTCTACCATTGCACTGCTCCTCACTAATTAGTGAGTAGGTGGAAGCATGTAATCTTTTAGTGGCATAGCAATCTGATGAGGCCCCATGGCAAAGGCCGAAATCGCGATCATTGCAGCCCGCCCCTAATTAGTGAGTAGGTGGAAGCATGTAATCTTTTAGTGGCATAGCAATCTGATGAGTCCCCTGGCAAAGGCCGAAATCGCGATCATTGCAGCCCACCCCTTGACACATTTAACACACCACAAATTTAGAGACTCTTTAAAGTGTTTTTGTTGTTTTGTTTTGAAATAGATGCAAGAAATAACACATAAGAGCGTGCTAAGTTCGGCCGGGCCGAATCTTATTTGTAAATACAAATGCTTCTCACTAATTAGTGAGTAGGTGGAAGCATGTAATCTTTTAGTGGCATAGCAATCTGATGAGGCCCCATGGCAAAGGCCGAAATCGCGATCATTGCAGCCCACCCCTTGACACATTTAACACACCACAAATGTAGAGACTCTTTAAAGGGTTTTTGTTGTTTTGTTTTGAAATAGAAGCAAGAAATAACACATAAGAGCATGCTAAGTTTGGCCGGGCCGAATATTATATACCCTGCACCATGGATCGCATTTGTCGAGTTCTATGCGTGGTATCTCTTTTTAGGCAAACAAAGAATATTGAATAAGAACTGTTATGCTATTGAAGCTATATCAAGTTATAGTCGGACCATAAAAGAATGCTGAACATTGTAGAAGTCATTATGTAATATTTCAGTTCATTCGGATAAGAATTGCGTCCTCTAGTGGCTCATGAAGCAAATTCGGGAGATCGGTTTGTATGGGAGCTGTATCAAGCTATTGATCGATTCAGACCATATTAGATACGAATGTTGAAGGTCATAAAGGAAGCCGTTGTACAAAATTTCTGCAAATCGGATGAGAATTGCGCCCTCTAGAAGCTCAAGAAGTCAAGATCCCAGAACGGTTTATATGACAGCTATACCCGATTATGAACCGATTTGAATCATACTTAGCATAGTTGTTAGAAGTGATACCAAAACAACACATGCATAATTACAGCCAAATCAGATAAGAATAGCGCCCTCTAGAGGCTCAAGAAGTCAAGACCCAAGATCGGTGTATATGGCAACTATATCAGGTAATGGACCAATTTGAACCATACTTAGCACAGTTGTTGAAAGTCATAAGAAAACACCTCATGCAAAGTTTCAACCACATCAGATGAGAATTGCGCCCTCTAGCGGCCCAATAAGTCAAGACCCAAGATCGGTTTATATGGCAGCTATACCAGATTATAAAACGATTTGAATCATACTTAGCACAGTTGTTGGAAGTGATACCAAAACACCACCTGGAAAATTTCATTCCAATCGGACGAGAATTGCGTCCTCTAGAGGCTCAAGAAGTCAAGACCCAATAACGGTTTATATGGCAGCTATACCAGATTATTAACCGATTTGGATCATGCTTAGCACAGTTGTTGGAAGTGATACCAAAACACCACCTGGAAAATTTCAGTCAAATCGGATAAGAATTGCGCCCTCTAGTGGCTCAAGAAGTCAAGACCCCAGATCGGTTTATATGGCAGCTATATCAGGTTATGGACCGATTTAATTCATACTTGGCAAAGTTGTTGTATATTATAGCAAATTACGTCGTGCAAAATTTCATTCCAATCGGATAAGAATTGCGCACTCTAGAGGCTCAAGAAATCAAGACCTAAGATCGGTTTATATGGCAGCTATATCAGGTTATGAACCGATTTGAACCATACTTGACACAATTGTTGGATATCATAACAAAACACGTCGTGCAAAACTTCATTTCAATCGGATAAGAATTGCGCACTCTAGAGTCTCAAGAAGTCAAGACCCAAGATTGGTTTATATGGCAGCTATATCAAAACATGGACCGATATGGCCCATTTACTATCCCAACCGACCTACACTAATAAGAAGTATTTGTGCAAAATTTCAAGCGGCTAACTTTACTCCTTCAAAAGCGTGCTTTCGACAGACAGACGGACCGACGGACTGACGGACGGACGGACGGACGGACGGACGGACGGACGGACGGACGGACTGACTGACGGACAGACGGACGGATGGACAAACAGACGGACGGACGGACGGACTAACGGACTGACGGACGGACGGACATGTCTAGATCGACATAAAATATCACGACGACCAAGATTATATATACTTTATGGAGTCTCAGACGCATATTTCGAGTAGTTACAAACAGAATGACGAAATTAGTATACCCCCATCCTAGGGTGGAGGGCATAAAAACATCCTCCTAAGATTGGTCAATTTAAATGTGTTCAATAGGAACATAAAAATTGGCAGTTTTTATTAAAAAATTGGAAAAACCCTACGAGTTCTCAACCACACAAAGTCCAAATCCCCCATTAGGGCTTATGTGTTTCTCCTAAGTTCTCCTTCTCTTGCATGTAAATCACTTCATTGTGAACACCCACAAATGTATTTACAAATCGGCCAAAAGTCTTATAATTGCACTTTATGAACTTTCTTTATTTTATTTTTTTTTTTTTTTTGCTTTCCAAATAATTATTCTGCTTAGCAAAAGACATCATGCCATCCACACAAAGCATCTTGCAATGCGTAAACTTCTCGCCAAAAGGTTAATAAATAATCTGTTTGGTACACCTACAACTTGCCATCGAGCAGAGGATTACGCCTTTGTAAAACGCCTTTCAATTCGCTACCGAAATGACAATGTTTCCCAAAGAAGCGGAAAAAGAAGGATTCATGCAATCATGTAAATTGCAAGGTATTATGTTGCAGCGAATTGATGTCAGAGTACCAGCCATGCAGATAGTTGGCAACTATTTGCGCTAGAAGGAGGACATAAATGCAGCGAGGTGTGTTGAAAGAGTTTTTGGTTTTATAGCAATCATAAGTGGAGAGGGATGAGATATACCAACTTTGTCATATGGTTTGTTCGATCTCAAATTATTGGGTTGCCCAAAAAGTAATTGCGGATTTTTCATATAGTCGGCGTTGACAAATTTTTTCACAGCTTGTGACTCTGTAATTGCATTCTTTATTCTGTCAGTTATCAGCTGTTACTTTTAGCTTGCTTTAGAAAAAAAGTGTAGAAAAAGTATATTTGATTAAAGTTCATTCTAAGTTTTATTAAAAATGCATTTACTTTCTTTTAAAAAATCCGCAATTACTTTTTGGGCAACCAAATATTAACCTAAGACGCCTTTGAGTATTTGCCTATATTCATAAACGGCATGATATTAAGGCGCTTAAGCCATGGCCGTCTGACCATCTGCAGTCAAAATCACCCTAACTTTCAAACGTGTAAAAGTAGGTTTCTTAATTTGATTTAAAGGCAATTTAATTCTACGTAGAAAATGAAAGCTTCTAAGAACCGAACAAGGATAATCGAGAGACCGGTTTATATGGGAGCTATATCAGGTTATAATCTGATTTGCACCGTACATGACACAGTTGTTGGAAGTCATACAAAGCATGTCCGCTGAACGCCTGGGTTGGAATCCTGGCAGGAACATCAGAAAATTTTTCAGCCTTCTATTGCTGGCGGCATTTGTAAGATACTTTGTTGTGTAAAAACTTCTCCCCAAAGAGGTGTCGCTCTGCAACACGCTGTTCGGACTCCAATGGACAATTTTGCATTTTACAACCTTGCGCATCTCTTCGTATCAGTCACGGTTACGATGCCAAAAGTGACTGAGTTCCTGTCATCCCATCTACCGGGGATCGAGAGTGACTTAACAGTAGACCACAGCTTGCCTAAACCGGTGCCTAAGTTACATTGCTCCAAGTGTTCCAGCCTCAATTTCCGCCTATGTCCGTTGACTACCCTGTTTGTTTTCATATTCAGCTCGCTGTTTCTATCGTTAGTGGGGTCCGTACAACGAATCCCATCACGCTCGTCTGCGAGCATCACTGCTTGCGCCGGAGAATTTGACGCCGCGCTTGGAGTAATCGAGCGTCTGGTATAAAGCGAGCGGCTGCTGCGTTATTTATGTCTCAGAATTTCCTCCTGAAGCCAACCGCATCGGCCTTCTTCTGATTGATAAACGTCCAGTGATCAGAGGTTATAAAGTCGGATGGTCGGTCGATGGTGAGAATTGTGGGGAGGTAATCTGACCATAAAGAGATGACGGCTTGCCACAATACGTCACTCAGGAGATCAGGGGATGCAATGGAAATGTCTGGCGAGCTGCTACACCTCCTCGTAATCCCAGTGGGAACATTCTCATTCGCCGTGCAAAACGTGGAGCCTTCAATCTGTTCTGCCAAAACTATGCCCCGCTGGTCGTTACATAGGGGAGAATGCCATGAAATATGATACTCATTAAAGTCCCCTAGAACCAGACGATTATAGACAGATAGTAACCCACTTATGTTGGGGTTGGGACACAGTTACCAACCATTGGTATGTATACGTTGTATAGCTCTACATCGGCACTATCGGACCTAACTGCTATCCCCATGAACTCCATGTAGAGGTCGATTGCGCCAGGCGCCGGCGAGATCATTCTATACTGCACGGAATGGTGGGCAATCCCCCACCTTCATTCCTTGAGCGATCCTTACGTATCCGTGACAACTGTGCCAGCTGCTGGTGATAGTCGACTTTGTCTCCAGGATCGCTACAACCATTATGTTCTTCCGACTCACAATCTCGTCGATCTTGCCACGGAGACCTTTCTAATTCAATTGCAAAAATTATACACTTCCCGGCACTGGCCTGGCAATATTGAGGCTGGGATGCTGATGTTGCGTATAATGCGTTTATTGCCGTACGAGAGAGATCGGGGGGTCACATAGTCCGATGACGAGGACTCAGAAAGCGACGACGCTTGTAACCCAATGCTGGCTATGTTCGCACAGCACCTTGCAACATATCCAGTATGACTATACTTCCGTAGTAAAATGGGGCCAGAGCAAGATGGGAAATGTACCCACTCCATGCACCGATTACATCATCTCATCGACACCGACCGATGATGGAGGCGGTTCTGGCAAACCGAACACAACTGGGGTCCGTACACTGAGACGGCAGCCCTTGCCGATGAAGGATTCCATCGGATGAATGCGGTGCGTACAACCGGCTGCCATGGGATTGATGGCCCCACACTCGTAATTCAAGCTCGCTACCAACACAGCTAACGGGTAGCTCCTCTGTTAGGCTAAATCACCTCCTAAAACATACCAAAGGAACGCTCGGCCTCATAATGAGAAAATGAAATGAATCCAAGGTATTGCGATTTACCTCACATAGAAACCCCTGAAAAGATATATTTTGGCGGCTCATTAGTGGATTTGTGTGCAAATGCCTAGGGTGGCCTCTCTTCACTTTAAATTCCCAAGAAGATGGAATTTTCAGGGTAGATTACTACTAAAGGACATAAGTCGCCTTAGCAAAATTTTACAACTTTAAGGATCGCTCCATTGCATGACTTCAGCCTCGTATGTTTGAAACTAGCAAAGCAATAACATGGTGCCCAATACAAAAACAAATGCGAAATTTGCATTGCTGTCATATGCCACACAAAACAATTTGGGAACCAGGATACTGGATAAAAACTTCGAATAAAGTGCATACTTTACGAAATGTTTCATTTTGTTGCAGTGCAAGAGCAGCTACGCCTTTTAGTCCCCTGTTTTTTTTTTTTTTTTTTTTGGTTGCCATACACCAATACAAAAGGCTGGTGTTTCACATACATTTGAGTATTTGAGGGTGTAGGTGTGTGTGTGTGTGAGTGTGCAAACGATTGTCTGCATGAGTGTCAAGTTTTTGCATTGTCGTTGAATGACTTGAAGTTGAATTGAGTTTCTTTTGTTTTGCTACTAATTTGGGTGTATAATTAAATATAAATTGCAAACAACAGAAGCACGGCAACAAATACTCGTACAACAACAACAGCAAGAGAAGTGCAGAACTACCATGTAGTTGTAGCAGCAATGCTAGGTAAACAACCAACACAACAGAGCAAAAACAACAACAAACCCCAACATACTTTGAAACAATCAAATGCAGCTATGGCCGTTCCCTTTGTTTCACTTCAAAATTCGTAGCTACCTTTAGTTGTAAGGGCTTTTGGGGTGGGGCGGCGTGAAGAACCTAGAAAAGGAGGGTAGAACAGCTCTATTTCTCAAGTGGGGGTGTGCATGTCAGCACTGATTTGAATAAACAAGAAAACCAAATACAAGAAACTTTTTCTCACCAACGCCCCCGCTCATCCCATCACACCAGCTAAGGCACCCCAACCTATAAGGCGTTGGGAGGGAGGGAGGTAGGGCGGTGTTGGAAAAATTACAAAATAAATTTTGTTTTAAAGCAAAAACAAAAAAAAATCCAAACCACACATATTTGTGCCGTTACAACTTTGTTACTGTTGTATTTACTTTCTGTTTTGTTGTTTCGAATGACTGTACGCTGTTTGTTTGGGTGTGTATGTGTGTGTGTTTTTTTTCTACTTGTCCCCTGTCAAGTCATTTGTATGAAAATAGAAGCACAAGCAGAAGAAGCACAAGTGGAAAAAAAGCACGGTCGAAGAAAACAACTTTGCATAGAATTGTCACACAATAAACCATTTAAGGACAATAACAATTAATTTTTTTTTTTTTTATTTTTTAAGCGTTCGTGTGAATGGTTGAGCGAGTGAGTGAACGCATAAGTGTCGCTAAATGGTAGTAACAACCTTGACGCCTTTAGGCTTGCTCCTAATTAAATTAGCGTTCTACTTTAGTTTATGGCCTGCGTTTAGCCGCGTTTATCGCTGCAGTTGGGGGAAAACGATAAGAAAATGTCCATGAATTGATTTATGAAACTGCTGTTCAATTTGAAATGGTCAGTGGACAGAAATGAATTTTAATAAAACTCTTAAAATTTTATGTTTAACAAACCAAAGAATTATTGGCAATTATTAAATTTTTGGGGTAGACATAATAAATCATTTGAAATAATGCCTGGATTGTAAGGAGACATTAAGAACCTATATTTCATGGATTTAGGCATTATAACCTAAAAAAAAGTCTAACGATTTTCTATGAAATTCAAAGGAATCTTCGTTGTTTGGTTGTTTATTTGTGCGTTCGGTAGTTTATTAGTCTGTCTCGTAAGGACTCTAAAACGGCTGAACCGTTTTTCATGAAATTTTCACATATGGTAGAGTTTGAGCCCCCGTTGAAAATAGGGTACTGCATTTTCATACCCACCACCATAGGATGGGGCTATACTAATTTCGTCATTCTGTTTGTAACACCTCGAAATATGCGTCTAAGACCCCATAAGATTTCTATATATTCTTGATCGTCATGACATTTTAAGTCGAAATAGCCATGTCCATCCGTTTGTCCGTCCGTCCGTCCGTTGGTCCGTCTGAAAGCACGCTAACTTTCGAAGGAGTAAAGCTAGCCGCTTGAAATTTTGCACAAATACTACTCATTAGTGTAGGTCGATTGGAATTGTAAATGCTATATATATAGCTGCCATATAAACTGATCAGGGGTCTTGACTTCTTGAGCCACCAGGGGGCGCAATTATTATCCGATTTAGCTGAAATTTTGCACGACGTGTTTTGGTACGACATTCAACAACTGTGCTAAGAATAGTTCAAATCGGCCCATAACCTGATATAGCTGCCATATAAACCGATCTGGGGTCTTGACTTCTTGAGCCACTAGAGGGCGCAATTAGTATTCGATTTAGCTGAAATTTTGCATGAGGTGTTTTGATATGTATTCAACGACTGTGCTAAGAATATTTCAAATCGGTCCAGAACCTGATATAGCTGACATATAAACCGATCTGGGTTCTCGACTTCTTGAGCCACTAGAGGGCGCAATTATTATCCGATTTAGCTGAAAATTTGTACAACGGCTTCTCACATCCCCCTTACCACAATTTCCAAAAACACATGATCTCGGTGATAAGTGCACCGATTTCAACCAAATTTAGTATGCCACCATTCGATGTATGCCATATGGTACCCCAAATACAAGAAATTGGTATACATTTTTGGGTCAAATAACATGGGGGGACGCCCCATCCCAAAAGCCACCCGGACGGACAAGTTTACCGATTGGGGCAATTTGGGAATCAAACGAAAGGTATTTAAGAGTAGAGTACGAACTTGGTATACAAATTTCACCGTAAGTGTAATGGGGGGTCCCCCAACCCCAAAAAACCCCCTAATAGGACCGTTTCACCGCCTTCGCCAATATGGGTATCAAATAAAAAGTATTTAAAAGCAGAGTACAAATCTGAAATACAAATTGTCTGAGGGTCACATCCTATCATTCGACAGAACAAGTAGATCGGGAGAGTAAAGGACTCAAATTTATTGTCTTTTGGGACCTAGCGTCGTGGGGACCGAACTTCTCCTCCCAAGCCAAACTGTCATGTAGAATGACCGAAAACATATTGTACTCAAATGAAAGGATGTGTCCCAAAAAAAAAGGAATTTAAAAATAAAATATGAAGGCCGATCAGCATAGAAATTGAAGGTATTTGGTAGTAGAGTACAATGTTTACGCTCAAATTGGGATGGACACCGGAAAACCTGCGGATCTTTAACAAGTAAAAGCGTGCTAAGTTCGGCCGGGTCGAATCTTATATATCCTCCACAATGGATCACATTTGTCAAGCTCTTTGAATTATATTTCCAAATAGAAAAACACAAGTCATAGAAAAACACACACCTTCAAAATTTCTGGCAAATTGAGTAATAATTGCGCCCTCCAGAGGCTCAAAAAGTCAAACTGAAAGATCGGTTTATGTGGCAGCTATATCAGGTTTAGACTATACGTGGAACATTTGCTGGAAGTCATACCAAAACGACATATGCAAGATTTCAATCATATTAGATAGGCATTGCGCCCTCTAGAGGTCCAAGAAGTTTCATCGAGAGAACGGTTTATATGGCGGCTATATCAGGATATGGACTGATTTAGACCATGCTAGACACAAGACACTTTTATTAAGGCCCGTTTGCCTCTAGGACGCATAGTTTAGGAGATACAGCCATTTTAAGTTTTCCAACTAAACTTTCGATTTTTAATGGACTTTCGATGATATTCCGAATTTTTTGATGGAGTCACGAATTAAGGCCCATTTCCCTCTAGGAAGCATAGTTTAGGAGATACAGCCATTTTAAGTTTTCCAAGTGAAATTTCGATTTTTAATGGACTTTCAACGAAATTCCGAATTTTTTGATGGAGTCACAAATTACGGCCCATTTCCCTCTAGGACGCATAGTTTAGGAGATACAGCTATTTTAAGTTTTCCAAGTGAAATTTCGATTAAATTCCGAATTATTTGATGGAGTCACGAATTAAGGCCCATTTCCCTCTAGGACGCATAGTTTAGGAGATACAGCTATTTTAAGTTTTCCAAGTGAAATTTCGATGAAATTCCGAATTTTTTGATGGAGTCACGAATTAAGGCCAATTTCCCTTTAGGACGCATTGTTTAGGAGATACAGCCATGTTTAGTTCTCCAAGTGAAATTTCGATTTTTAATGGACTTTCAACGAAATTCCGAATTTTTTGATGGAGTCACAAATTACGGCCCATTTCCCTCTAGGACGCATAGTTTAGGAGATACAGCTATTTTAAGTTTTCCAAGTGAAATTTCGATTAAATTCCGAATTTTTTGATGGAGTCACGAATTAAGGCCAATTTCCCTTTAGGACGCATTGTTTAGGAGATACAGCCATGTTTAGTTCTCCAAGTGAAATTTCGATTTTTAATGGACTTTCAACGAAATTCCGAATTATTTGATGGATTCACGTATTAAAGCCAATTTCCCTCTAGGGAGATACTAGCCATTTTAAGTTTTCCAAGTGAAATTTCAATTTTTAATGGACATTTGATAAAATCCGAATTTTACGATGGAGTCACGAATTAAGGCCCATTTCCCTCTAGGACGCATAGTTTAGGAGATACAGCCATTTTAAGTTTTCCAAGTGAAATTTCGATTTTTAATGGACTTTCGATGAAATTCCGAATTTTTCGATGGAGTCACGAATTAAGGCCCATTTCCCTCTAGGACGCATAGTTTAGGAGATACAGCCATTTTAAGTTTTCCAAGTGAAATTTCGATTAAATTCCGAATTATTTGATGGAGTCACGAATTAAGGCCCATTTCCCTCTAGGACGCATAGTTTAGGAGATACAGCCATTTTAAGTTTTCCAAGTTAAATTTCGATTTTTAATGGACTTGCGACGAAATTCCGAATTTTTGATGGAGTCACGAATAAAGGCCCATTTCCCTCTAGGACGCATAGTTTAGGAGATACGGCCATTTTAAGTTTTCCAAGTGAAATTTCGATTTTTAATGGACTTTCGACGAAATTCCGAATTTTTGATGGAGTCACAAATTAAGGCCCATTTCCCTCTAGGACGCATAGTTTAGGAGATACAGCCATTTTAAATTTTCCAAGTGAAATTTCGATTTTTAATGAAATTTTGATAAAATTCCGAATTTTTCGATGGAGTCACGAATTAAGGCCCATTTCCCTCTAGGACGCATAGTTTAGGAGATACAGCCATTTTAAGTTTTCCAAGTGAAATTTCAATTAAATTCCGAATTATTTGATGGAGTCACGAATTAAGGCCCATTTCCCTCTAGGACGCATAGTTTAGGAGATACAGCCATTTTAAGTTTTCCAAGTGAAATTTCGATTTTTAATGGACTTTCGACGAAATTCCGAATTTTTTGATGGAGTCACGAATTAAGGCCCATTTCCCTCTAGGACGCATAGTTTAGGAGATACAGCCATTTTAAGTTTTCCAAGTGAAATTTCGATTTTTAATGGACTTTCGACGAAATTCCGCATTTTTTGATGGAGTCACGAATTAAGGCCCATTTCCTTCTAGGACGCATAGTTTAGGAGATACAGCCATTTTAAGTTTTCCAAGTAAAATTTCGATTTTTAATGGACTTTCGATGAAATTCCGAATTTTTCGATGGAGTCACGAATTAAGGCCCATTTCCCTCTAGGACGCATAGTTTAGGAGATACAGCCATTTTAAGTTTTCCAAGTGAAATTTCGATTAAATTCCGAAATATTTGATGGAGTCACGAATTAAGGCCCATTTCCCTCTAGGACGCACAGTTTAGGAGATACAGCCATTTTAAGTTTTCCAAGTTAAATTTCGATTTTTAATGGACTTGCGACGAAATTCCGAATTTTTGATGGAGTCACGAATAAAGGCCCATTTCCCTCTAGGACGCATAGTTTAGGAGATACGGCCATTTTAAGTTTTCCAAGTGAAATTTCGATTTTTAATGGACTTTCGACGAAATTCCGATTTTTGATGGAGTCACAATTAAGGCCCATTTCCCTCTAGGACGCATAGTTTAGGAGATACAGCCATTTTAAATTTTCCAAGTGAAATTTCGATTTTTAATGAAATTTTGATAAAATTCCGAATTTTTCGATGGAGTCACGAATTAAGGCCCATTTCCCTCTAGGACGCATAGTTTAGGAGATACAGCCATTTTAAGTTTTCCAAGTGAAATTTCGATTAAATTCCGAATTATTTGATGGAGTCACGAATTAAGGCCCATTTCCCTCTAGGACGCATAGTTTAGGAGATACAGCCATTTTAAGTTTTCCAAGTGAAATTTCGATTTTTAATGGACTTTCGATGAAATTCCGAATTTTTTGATGGAGTCACGAATTAAGGCCCATTTCCCTCTAGGACGCATAGTTTAGGAGATACAGCCATTTTAAGTTTTCCAAGTGAAATTTCGATTTTTAATGGACTTTCCATGAAATTCCGAATTTTTTGATGGAGTCACGAATTAAGGCCCATTTCCCTCTAGGACGCATAGTTTAGGAGATACGGCCATTTTAAGTTTTCCAAGTTAAATTTCGATTTTTTATGGACTTTCGACGAAATTCCGAATTTTCGATGGAGTCACGAATTAAGGGCCATTTCCCTCTAGGACGCATAGTTTAGGAGATACGGCCATTTTAAGTTTTCCAAGTGAAATTTCGATTTTTAATGGACTTTCGATGAAATTCCGAATTTTTTGATGGAGTCACGAATTAAGGCCCATTTCCCTCTAAGACGCATAGTTTAGGAGATACGGCCATTTTAAGTTTTCCAAGTGAAATTTCGATTTTTAATGGACTTTCGATGAAATTCCGAATTTTTTGATGGAATCACGAATTAAGGCCCATTTCCCTCTAGGACGCATAGTTTAGGAGATACAGCCATTTTAAGTTTCCAAGTGAAATTTCGATTTTTAATGGACTTTCGATGAAATTCCGAATTTTTGATGGAGTCACGAATTAAGGCCCATTTCCCTCTAGGACGCATAGTTTAGGAGATACAGCCATTTTAAGTTTTCCAAGTGGAATTTTGATTTTTAAATGGATTTCGACGAAATTCCGAATTTTTTGATGGAGTCACGAATTAAGGCCCCGCATTTCCCTCTAGGACGCATAGTTTAGGAGATACAGCCATTTTAAGTTTTCCAAGTGAAATTTCGATTTTTAATGGACTTTCGATGAAATTCCGAATTTTTTGATGGAGTCACGAATTAAGGCCCATTTCCCTCTAGGACGCATAGTTTAGGAGATACAGCCATTTTAAGTTTTCCAAGTGAAATTTCGATTTTTAATGGACTTTCGATGAAATTCCGAATTTTTTGATGGAGTCACGAATTAAGGCCCATTTCCCTCTAGGACGCATAGTTTAGGAGATACAGCCATTTTAAGTTTTCCAAGTGAAATTTCGATTTTTAATGGACTTTCGATGAAATTCCGAATTTTTTGATGGAGTCACGAATTAAGGCCCATTTCCCTCTAGGACGCATAGTTTAGGAGATACAGCCATTTAAGTTTTCCAAGTGAAATTTCGATTTTTAATGGACTTTCGATGAAATTCCGAATTTTTTGATGGAGTCACGAATTAAGGCCCATTTCCCTCTAGGACGCATAGTTTAGGAGATACAGCCATTTTAAGTTTTCCAAGTGAAATTTCGATTTTTAATGGACTTTCGATGAAATTCCGAATTTTTTGATGGAGTCACGAATTAAGGCCCATTTCCCTCTAGGACGCATAGTTTAGGAGATACAGCCATTTTAAGTTTTCCAAGTGAAATTTCGATTTTTAATGGACTTTCGATGAAATTCCGAATTTTTTGATGGAGTCACGAATTAAGGCCCATTTCCCTCTAGGACGCATAGTTTAGGAGATACAGCCATTTTAAGTTTTCCAAGTGAAATTTCGATTTTTAATGGACTTTCGATGAAATTCCGAATTTTTTGATGGAGTCACGAATTAAGGCCCATTTCCCTCTAGGACGCATAGTTTAGGAGATACAGCCATTTTTAAGTTTTCCAAGTGAAATTTCGATTTTTAATGGACTTTCGATGAAATTCCGAATTTTTTCGATGGAGTCACGAATTAAGGCCCATTTCCCTCTAGGACGCATAGTTTAGGAGATACGGCCATTTTAAGTTTTCCAAGTGAAATTTCGATTTTTAATGGACTTTCGATGATATTCCGAATTTTTTGATGGAGTCACGAATTAAGGCCCATTTCCCTCTAGGACGCATAGGTTAGGAGATACAGCCATTTTAAGTTTTCCAAGTGAAATTTCGATTTTTAATGGACTTTCGATGAAATTCCGAATCTTTTGATGGAGTCACGAATTAAGGCCCATTTCCCTCTAGGACGCATAGTTTAGGAGATACAGCCATTTTAAGTTTTCCAAGTGAAATTTCGATTAAATTCCGAATTATTTGATGGAGTCACGAATTAAGGCCCATTTCCCTCTAGGACGCATAGTTTAGGAGATACAGCCATTTTAAGTTTTCCAAGTTAAATTTCGATTTTAATGGACTTTCGACGAAATTCCGAATTTTTCGATGGAGTCACGAATTAAGGCCCATTTCCCTCTAGGACGCATAGTTTAGGAGATACAGCCATTTTAAGTTTTCCAAGTGAAATTTCGATTCTTAATGGACTTTCGATGAAATTCCGAATTTTTTGATGGAGTCACGAATTAAGGCCCATTTCCCTCTAGGACGCATAGTTTAGGAGATACAGCCATTTTAAGTTTTCCAAGTGAAATTTCGATTTTTAATGGACTTTCGATGAAATTCCGAATTTTTTGATGGAGTCACGAATTAAGGCCCATTTCCCTCTAGGACACATAGTTTAGGAGATACGGCCATTTTAAGTTTTCCAAGTGAAATTTCGATTTTAATGGACTTTCGATGAAATTCCGAATTTTTTGATGGAGTCACGAATTAAGGCCCATTTCCCTCTAGGACGCATAGTTTAGGAGATACGGCCATTTTAAGTTTTCCAAGTGAAATTTCGATTTTTAATGGACTTTCGATGAAATTCCGAATTTTTTGATGGAGTCACGAATTAAGGCCCATTTCCCTCTAGGGACGCATAGTTTAGGAGATACAGCCATTTTAAGTTTTCCAAGTGAAATTTCGATTTTTAATGGACTTTCGATGAAATTCCGAATTTTTTGATGGAGTCACGAATTAAGGCCCATTTCCCTCTAGGACGCATAGTTTAGGAGATACAGCCATTTTAAGTTTTCCAAGTGAAATTTCGATTTTTAATGGACTTTCGATGAAATTCCGAATTTTTTGATGGAGTCACGAATTAAGGCCCATTTCCCTCTAGGACGCATAGTTTAGGAGATACGGCCATTTTAAGTTTTCCAAGTGAAATTTCGATTTTTAATGGACTTTCGATGAAATTCCGAATTTTTTGATGGAGTCACGAATTAAGGCCCATTTCCCTCTAGGACGCATAGTTTAGGAGATACGGCCATTTTAAGTTTTCCAAGTGAAATTTCGATTTTTAATGGACTTTCGATGAAATTCCGAATTTTTTGATGGAGTCACGAATTAAGGCCCATTTCCCTCTAGGACGCATAGTTTAGGAGATACAGCCATTTTAAGTTTTCCAAGTGAAATTTCGATATTTAATGGACTTTCGATGAAATTCCGAATTTTTTGATGGAGTCACGAATTAAGGCCCATTTCCCTCTAGGACGCATAGTTTAGGAGATACAGCCATTTTAAGTTTTCCAAGTGAAATTTCGATTTTTAATGGACTTTCGATGAAATTCCGAATTTTTTGATGGAGTCACGAATTAAGGCCCATTTGCCTCTAGGACGCATAGTTTAGGAGATACGGCCATTTTAAGTTTTCCAAGTGAAATTTCGATTTTTAATGGACTTTCGATGAAATTCCGAATTTTTTGATGGAGTCACGAATTAAGGCCCATTTCCCTCTAGGACGCATAGTTTAGGAGATACGGCCATTTTAAGTTTTCCAAGTTAAATTTCGATTTTTAATGGACTTTCGATGAAATTCCGAATTTTTTGATGGAGTCACGAATTAAGGCCCATTTCCCTCTAGGACGCATAGTTTAGGAGATACAGCCATTTTAAGTTTTCCAAGTGAAATTTCGATTTTTAATGGACCTTCGATGAAATTCCGAATTTTTTGATGGAGTCACGAATTAAGGCCCATTTCCCTCTAGGACGCATAGTTTAGGAGATACGGCCATTTTAAGTTTTCCAAGTGAAATTTCGATTTTTAATGGACTTTCGATGAAATTCCGAATTTTTTGAGGGAGTCACGAATTAAGGCCCATTTCCCTCTAGGACGCATAGTTTAGGAGATACAGCCATTTTAAGTTTTCCAAGTGAAATTTCGATTTTTAATGGACTTTCGATGAAATTCCGAATTTTTTGATGGAGTCACGAATTAAGGCCCATTTCCCTCTAGAACGCATAGTTTTGATGGAGTCACGAATTAAGGCCCATTTCCCTCTAGGACGCATAGTTTAGGAGATACGGCCATTTTAAGTTTTCCAAGTGAAATTTCGATTTTTAATGGACTTTCGATGAAATTCCGAATTTTTTGAGGGAGTCACGAATTAAGGCCCATTTCCCTCTAGGACGCATAGTTTAGGAGATACAGCCATTTTAAGTTTTCCAAGTGAAATTTCGATTTTTAATGGACTTTCGATGAAATTCCGAATTTTTTGATGGAGTCACGAATTAAGGCCCATTTCCCTCTAGGACGCAAAGTTTAGGAGATACAGCCATTTTAAGTTTTCCAAGTGAAATTTCGATTTTTAATGGACTTTCGATGAAATTCCGAATTTTTTGATGGAGTCACGAATTAAGGCCCATTTCCCTCTAGGACGCATAGTTTAGGAGATACGGCCATTTTAAGTTTTCCAAGTGAAATTTCGATTTTTAATGGACTTTCGATGAAATTCCGAATTTTTGATGGAGTCACGAATTAAGGCCCATTTCCCTCTAGGACGCATAGTTTAGGAGATACAGCCATTTTAAGTTTTCCAAGTGAAATTTCGATTTTTAATGGACTTTCGATGAAATTCCGAATTTTTTGATGGAGTCACGAATTAAGGCCCATTTCCCTCTAGGACGCATAGTTTAGGAGATACGGCCATTTTAAGTTTTCCAAGTGAAATTTCGATTTTTAATGGACTTTCGATGAAATTCCGAATTTTTTGATGGAGTCACGAATTAAGGCCAATTTCCCTCTAGGACGCATAGTTTAGGAGATACGGCCATTTTAAGTTTTCCAAGTTAAATTTCGATTTTTAATGGACTTTCGACGAAATTCCGAATTTTTTGATGGAGTCACGAATTAAGGCCCATTTCCCTCTAGGACGCATAGTTTAGGAGATACGGCCATTTTAAGTTTTCCAAGTGAAATTTCGATTTTTAATGGGCTTTCGATGAAATTCCGAATTTTTTGATGGAGTCACGAATTAAGGCCCATTTCCCTCTAGGACGCATAGTTTAGGAGATACGGCCATTTTAAGTTTTCCAAGTGAAATTTCGATTTTTAATGGACTTTCGACGAAATTCCGAATTTTTCATGGAGTCACGAATTAAGGCCCATTTCCCTCTAGGACGCATAGTTTAGGAGATACCGCCATTTTAAGTTTTCCAAGTGAAATTTCGATTTTTAATGGAATTTTGATAAAATTCGGAATTTTTTGATGGAGTCACGAATTAAGGCCCATTTCCCTCTAGGACGCATAGTTTAGGAGATACAGCCATTTTAAGTTTTCCAAGTGAAATTTCGATTTTTAATGGACTTTCGATGAAATTCCGAATTTTTTGATGGAGTCACGAATTAAGGCCCATTTCCCTCTAGGACGCATAGTTTAGGAGATGCGGCCATTTTAAGTTTTCCAAGTGAAATTTCGATTTTTAATGGACTTTCGATGAAATTCCGAATTTTTTGATGGAGTCACGAATTAAGGCCCATTTCCCTCTAGGACGCATAGTTTAGGAGATACGGCCATTTTAAGTTTTCCAAGTGAAATTTCGATTTTTAATGGACTTTCGACGAAATTCCGAATTTTTGATGGAGTCACGAAATAAGGCCCATTTCCCTCTAGGACGCATAGTTTAGGAGATACGGCCATTTTAAGTTTTCCAAGTGAAATTTCGATTTTTAATGGACTTTCGATGAAATTCCGAATTTTTTGATGGAGTCACGAATTAAGGCCCATTTCCCTCTAGGACGCATAGTTTAGGAGATACGGCCATTTTAAGTTTTCCAAATAAAATTTCGATTTTTAATGGACTTTCGATGAAATTCCGAATTTTTTGATGGAGTCACGAATTAAGGCCAATTTCCCTCTAGGACGCATAGTTTAGGAGATACGGCCATTTTAAGTTTTCCAAGTTAAATTTCGATTTTTAATGGACTTTCGATGAAATTCCGAATTTTTTGATGGAGTCACGAATTAAGGCCCATTTCCCTCTAGGACGCATAGTTTAGGAGATACAGCCATTTTAAGTTTACCAAGTGAAATTTCGATTTTTAATGGACTTTCGATGAAATTCCGAATTTTTTGATGGAGTCACGAATTAAGGCCCATTTCCCTCTAGGACGCATAGTTTAGGAGATACAGCCATTTTAAGTTTTCCAAGTGAAATTTCGATTTTTAATGGACTTTCGATGAAATTCCGAATTTTTTGATGGAGTCACGAATTAAGGCCCATTTCCCTCTAGGACGCATAGTTTAGGAGATACGGCCATTTTAAGTTTTCCAAGTGAAATTTCGATTTTTAATGGACTTTCGACGAAATTCCGAATTTTTCATGGAGTCACGAATTAAGGCCCATTTCCCTCTAGGACGCATAGTTTAGGAGATACCGCCATTTTAGTTTAGGAGATACCGCCATTTTAAGTTTTCCAAGTGAAATTTCGATTTTTAATGGAATTTTGATAAAATTCGGAATTTTTTGATGGAGTCACGAATTAAGGCCCATTTCCCTCTAGGACGCATAGTTTAGGAGATACAGCCATTTTAAGTTTTCCAAGTGAAATTTCGATTTTTAATGGACTTTCGATGAAATTCCGAATTTTTTGATGGAGTCACGAATTAAGGCCCATTTCCCTCTAGGACGCATAGTTTAGGAGATACGGCCATTTTAAGTTTTCCAAGTGAAATTTCGATTTTTAATGGACTTTCGATGAAATTCCGAATTTTTTGATGGAGTCACGAATTAAGGCCCATTTCCCTCTAGGACGCATAGTTTAGGAGATACGGCCATTTTAAGTTTTCCAAGTGAAATTTCGATTTTTAATGGACTTTCGATGAAATTCCGAATTTTTTGATGGAGTCACGAATTAAGGCCCATTTCCCTCTAGGACGCATAGTTTAGGAGATACAGCCATTTTAAGTTTTCCAAGTGAAATTTCGATTTTTAATGGACTTTCGATGAAATTCCGAATTTTTTGATGGAGTCACGAATTAAGGCCCATTTCCCTCTAGGACGCATAGTTTAGGAGATACAGCCATTTTAAGTTTTCCAAGTGAAATTTCGATTTTTAATGGACTTTCGATGAAATTCCGAATTTTTTAATGGAGTCACGAATTAAGGCCCATTTCCCTCTAGGACGCATAGTTTAGGAGATACAGCCATTTTAAGTTTTCCAAGCGAAATTTCGATTTTTAATGGACTTTCGACGAAATTCCGAATTTTTTGATGGAGTCACGAATTAAGGCCCATTTCCCTCTAGGGCGCATAGTTTAGGAGATACAGCCATTTTAAGTTTTCCAAGCGAAATTTCGATTTTTAATGGACTTTCGATGAAATTCCGAATTTTTTGATGGAGTCACGAATTAAGGCCCATTTCCCTCTAGGGCGCATAGTTTAGGAGATACAGCCATTTTAAGTTTTCCAAGTGAAATTTCGATTTTTAATGGACTTTCGACGAAATTCCGAATTTTTTGATGGAGTCACGAATTAAGGCCCATTTCCCTCTAGGACGCATAGTTTAGGAGATACAGCCATTTTAAGTTTTCCAAGTGAAATTTCGATTTTTAATGGACTTTCGATGAAATTCCTTTTTTTCTTAAAGAGTCCCAATTTAAGGCCCGATTGTATGGGGCAATTGGAAAGACATACTTACATTTCTAGACAAAATGCAATGGTGAATGGTCATATATATGCTTGGGTCTTTGAATACTATTTGGTGATATTAAAAATGTAATTTCAAAGCTCGTCGCCCCCCTCCCCCCCATCCTTTGAAAACTGGAAAATGATGTATTTGTTTAGCCTTACACTGCTCCTAGACGGACTTTACAAATTGTTTAGCTCTTAAGACATTCAAAGCCTTAATCCTGCATAGTACCATAGACACACAAAGTAAATACAACACTGACTACGACTGGTGTGTGTGTGTGTGTGTGGTGTGGTGTGGTGTGGTGTGGTGTGGTGTGGTGTGGTGTGGTGTGGTGTGCTGCGTGTATGGGTATCTGGGTGTATAAATACAATACCAAGAGTGCCAGTGCAAGGATATAATGTGTATGAGGTGTACTTAGTGTTGAGTGCTCAACATAAATTCTGCCTCTACAACAATCGTTGACACTTTGTCGGGTGAGTTGGAAGCAATTAAAATTATTGTTGATTTTAATTGCTTGCAAAAAAAGGAGGAGCAGCAGCAGCAGTGGCGACAGCAAAGGCAACGGCAACAGCAACGGCATGTAGAAAACTCTTAGCAATTGAAGGGGAACAAAAGAATGCTTGTTCTTCTTCACCATCTTCTACGCCTGGTCATCAACATCATTATATTCATTTGTACTTGTACTGGCTGTGCAATGAAAGTCTTTAATTGTTTAAATTTTTTAAATGAATGTCTTTTGCATTTGCTTTTTCCCCACCCTCTATGCCAGTCTAGTCTGTAGTGTTGTAACATTTCTTGGAAGTTTCACTCACCTTTTGCAAAAGTGGACACCAAATACACTTTGACTAAAGTAACAATGGCAACAAGAACGACTTACATGTCGTAAGCAACTTAGTTTAATTTTTTGCTTGAAAAAGTTGCTGGTGGTTTTGCTCCAACATTTAGACTAAACTTTTAGAGTGATAACTTTATCAGGGTACGTGATAAAGAAAGGAGAAAAGTTTGTAAAAAAAGAGAGCTAGGCAAGGTTTCCGAAAAAAGAGGCAGGCAGATTAAGTCGTCAATAGAGCAAGAATTTGGAGTTAAGATCATCATGCCTATCTAGTCTGCGGAACGGCTGGTTTCAAGTCGCTGGCTGGAGACACTTGTGCATATTTTGGTTATATTCAACACCTCCACAAACACAAATATTTAAAAACAAGTAAAAGTTCGGCCGGGCCGAATCTTATATACCCTCCACCATGGATCGCATTTGTCGAGTTCTTTTCCCGGCATCTCTTCTTAGGCAAAAAAGGATATAAGAAAAGATTTGCTCTGCTATTAGAGCGATATCAAGATATGGTCCGGTTTGGACCACAATTAAATTATATGTTGGAGACCTGTGTAAAATGTCAGCCAATTCGAATAAGAATTGCGCCCTTTGGGGGCTCAAGAAGTAAAATAGAGAGATCGATTTATGTGGGAGCTGTATCGGGCTATAGACCGATTCAGACCATAATAAACACGTATGCTGATGGTCATGAGAGGATCTGTCGTACAAAATTGCAGGCAAATCGGATAATAATTGGGACCTCTAGAGGTGCAAGAAGTCAAGATCCCCGATCGGTTCATATGACAGCTATATCAGGTTATGAACCGATTTGAACCTTGTTTGACACAGTTGTTGAAAGTAAGAATAAAATACGTCATGCAAAATTTCCGTCAAATCGGATAAGAATTGCGACCTCTAGAGGCTCAAGAAGTCAAGACCCAAGATCGGTTTATATGGCAGCTATATCAGGTTATAAACCGATCTAGACCATACTTCGCACAGTTGTTGGAAGTGATATCAAAACACTGTGTGCAAAATTTCAGTCAAATCGGATAAGAATTGCGACCTGTAGAGGCTCGAGAAGCCAAGACCCAAGATCTGTTTATATGGCAGCTATATCAGGTTACGAGCTGATTTGAACCATACTTGGCACAGTCGTTGGATATCGTAACAAAACACGATGTGCAAAATTTCTTTCCAATCGGATAAGAATAGCGCCCTCTAGAGGCTCAAGAAGTCAAGACCCAAGATCGGTTTATATGGCAGCTATATCAAAACATGGACCGATATAGCCCATTTACAATACCAACTGACCTACACTAATAAAAAGTATTTGTGCAAAATTTCAAGCGGCTGGCTTTACTCCTTCGGAAGATAGCGTGCTTTCGACAGAGAGACGGACGAACGGACGGACGGACATGGCTAGATCGACATAAAATGTCCAGACGATCAAGAATATATATTTAGTCCGCTTCGGCCCATTCAAGAACTTATCGTGCCTATAGAGGAAATATAAGTCTGTGCAAAATGTCAGTATAATATGCCAATTTTTTAAGACTGAAGAGTGATTACGCTGACGGACAGACACACGGACATAATTTAAACGTCTTATTGTTGCTCTACGAAGCTTAGTTAAGGAGATATGGCCATTTTAAGTTTTGGAAGGAAAAAAATAATTCTTTGGCAAATCTTCATCGAAAAACTGCATTTTTGTAAGTGATCACGAATTAACTTACACTTGCTCAACGAGTCTTAGTTAAGGAGATATGGCCATTTTAAGTTTTGGAAGGGAAAAATAAACTTTTCATCAAAAAATTTAATTTTTGGCAGCGATCACGAGTTAACCTTACTTTTGCTCTACGAGGCTGATTGAGCTTAAACTTACATCGGACTGCACTCATTGATAAGAGAGAAGTATGCCCTGTTCTTCAATGGAATGTTCTTGGGAAATTTCGTTAAGTGTTGGTGTAGAAGAGAACTTCCTAAGACTTGTTGGAATTTTTGAGAAAGATAAGTTTATCTGCATATCTCAGATTGCCGCAGCCTCAACCAATCCACTAACCCTTTCAGTCAGTGGTTGAAAGATTGTGTATGCAGTCCCTTAGTCTCCCAGTGTCGGCATTGGTTGAGTTGGTTCCTTCTTGGCCAAATCGAATGATGCCCCAAGCTAGCGCTGGCAAACTATCGATAATCGCGACATTATCGAATATCGATAAGTATCGGTACTATCGATATTCATTATTAGATATTAGAAATATCGATATTCATACCAAAAAGATAATATTGATAGTAGCGATTTTGCCATCGATATTTTGCCACCTCTACCCTAGGCCCAATTTGAACTAACCTTTTAGGGCGCAAGGGTACATGTTGGCTGATCATTGGTCCCTAGAAGATATTGAATCGACTAATATCACCTGTATAGCCACATTCTGGAGTAGGTGCTGGAAATTCGATAAGAACCTCGGAGTAATAGTGATAACGGACCATAGAGTGTCGCACCCAACATGTTATTGGGTGTACATCCCTCTCCTTCAGCCTTATTAGAAATGGTTAGCACAAAGGGCCCATTAAGACATAAGCAATAGGTCTTGGACTTTAGTTCTCTAGGGGATGGGGTGTTCACCAGGTGACACCAGTCTTTTGATGACAGGCGTACTTTTGCTGAATTAGCACTATATGAACCATCTGGGGTGGCCTGGCCTGCCACTATTTTTCGAACCCATCAATGGATATCTCTGCTTATAAGTGAGTCTTAGGATCCGTCGTACCTTTGCTTAGATAGATAAAAATAATGGCACCCCATATTTCATTTCCTTTAATTTTTTATACCCTCCACCATAAGAAATATTAAGCCGAACTAGCCATGTCCGTCCATCCGTTCGTTCGTCCGTCTGTCTGTGGAAAGCACGCTAATTTTTGAAGGAGTAAAGCTAACCGCTTGAAATTTTGCACAAATACTTCTTATTAGTGTAGGTCGGTTGGTATTGTAAATGGGCCATATCGGTCCATGTTTTGATATAGCTGCTATATAAATCGATCTTGCGTCTTGACTTCTTAGCCGCTAGAGGGCGCAATTCTCGTTCGATTTGACTGAAATTTTCCATATAGTGTTTTGATATAATTTCCAACAACTGTGCGAAGTATGGTCTAAATCGGTTCATAACCTGATATAGCTGATATATGAACCGATCTTGGGTTTAGACTTCTTGAGCCTCTAGAGGGCGCAATTCCTATCCGATTGGAACGAAATTTTGCACGGCGTGTTTTGCTATGATTTCCAACAACTGTGCCAAGTATGGTTTAAATCGGTTCATAACCTGATATAGCTGCCATATAAACCGATCTTGGGTCTTGACTTCTTGAGCCTCTAGAGGGCGCAATTTTCTTCCGATTTGACTGAAATTTGGCACATAGTGTTTTGGTATCAATTCCAGCAACTTTGCGAAGTATGGTCCAAATCGGTCTGTAATCGGATATAGCTGCCTTATAAACCGATCTTGGGTCTTGACTTCTTGAGCCTCTAGAGTGCGCAATTCTCTTCCGATTTGGCACAAATTTTGTACAACGGCTCCTCCCATAGCCTTCAACATACGTGTGCCATATGGTCATAATCGATCTATAGCTTGATACAGCTCCCATATAAACCGATCTCCCGATTTTGCTTCTTGAGCCCTGAATGGGACTATAACTTGTTTTTCATTCTTTTTTCTTTCATTTCTCTAATATTTCATGCTGTTCAGCTCAAAATTCCGTTCCGTTTACTGTGTAACCCGAACTACTTTAAGAACAATTTGATTTTTCATGGAAATTATTCAAATGGCTTACCCATGTTGTGTAAGTTTGATGATTTTCTCAAAGAAAAAACTCCATTTACATGCCTTCATTTTTAATTTAAGACTTAAATCTCTAATCTAACATAGTTTAGAATAATGAATGGCATAGATATTGTGCCCAATAGAGCCCTGATGAAAATATTGTACCTTTATAATGTTTTGTCTAAATACCAGTAGCTGGCAGGACACTCTGGCTCAGCACTATATCATGTGAAAGGATATTGATGTCAATGCCAGAAAGAGAATTCATTTGAAAAATTCCAACAATGAATGAATGAGCAAGTCTTAACTGGATTGAGGACAAAGCCAAATAGAAATAGAAATCTAAGCAGAGCACCAACAACAACAATGAAATACAACAAACGATAAAATGCTAAAAGCTTTAAAGTATAAAAAGAACGAATTAACCAGCTTTAATTACACAGAGACAGAGTGAGAGCACTGCAGTATGACAAAATGTAAAGGACTCCACTTAGGATACTTCAGCATTTCAACACACAATACACAACAAACAACTTAGCACTTGACAAGAAATATACACAAACACACACTCACACACACACATACACAAACATAGACAACTCATATTTATGTGCTTATTTTCAGGGGGCGCACAGACAGACAAAGAGTTCGACAGACAGACAAACATAACCATAGACTTTGCATGCAGGCCGCCTTAACTTTACTCCCCAGTCATAGGGATAAACATTAAAACGTACTCTTTTACTCATGTCATAAGTCGTTTACATGAATTTGCACCTTACATTTAACATACCCAGATAGACGACAACATGTACATTCACTCACATTCACATACCCATACACACATATAAAAATCCCTTTATGAATTGTATGACAAAAAACACCTTTACAAATACACATGAATTACAAACATGAAACTGGATTTCAAATCGAGACAACAAAACAAACTCCCCTACATGCTTACATGCATACACAGACAAACACACACACACACAAGCTAAAGTAAAGAAATAAGCAGTATATTCATTTAAGTATGTGTCTATTTGCATGCAGCAGCTTATGCATTTTAGAAAAGTAACTTGAAATTTTAACGAAATCACATTTTCAAAGCGTTGAAGACAAAAATGAGCTAACAACGAAAAATGTGAAAAAATAAATTCATAATTTTTTAACCTAAGAAAAGGAAATTTTATTTAACAAGTAAAAGCGTGTTAAGTTCCGCCGGGCCGAATCTTATATATCCTCCACCATGGATCTCATTTGTAGCGTTATTTTCCCGGTATCTCTTTTTAGGCAAACAAAGCATAAAAGAAAAGAATTGCTGTGCTATTGAAGCTATACCAAGTTATGGTCCGATTCAGACCATTATAAAAACAAGTAAAAAGGCGTTAAGTTCGGCCGGGCCGAACTTTGGATACCCACCACCTCGGGTATATATGTAAACCACCTTTCATCAAAATTCGGTGAAAATTTCATACCTTATGACCCATATCAGTTATATCAAAACATGTTCCGATTTGGAACAAATATTAATAAGTACAGTAGTTATATCTAAAATTTAACCGATCTGAACCATATACGCCACGGATGTTGAAAAGCCTAACATAAGTTACTATGTAAAATTTCAGTGAAATTGGATTATAAATGCGCTTTTTATGGGGCAAAGACTTTAAATCGAGAGATCGTTCTACATGGCAGCTATATTCAAATCTGGATCGATCTGGGCAAAATTGAAGAAGGACGTCGAAGAGCCTAACTAAACTCACTGTCTCAAATTTCAGCGACATCGGACAATAAACGCGTCTTTATGGCCCCAAAACCTAAAACCTAGATATCGGTCTATATGGCAGCTATATCTAAATTTGGACCGATCTGTGCGATATTGCAGATGTATGTCAAGGAGCTTAACTTAACTCACTGTCCCAAATTTCGGCGACATGGACAATAAATGAGCATTTTATGGGCCCAAAACCTTAAATCAAGAAATCGGTCTATATAGCAGCTATATCCAAATCTGAACCGATCTGGGCCAAATTGAAGAAAGATGTCGAGGGGCCTAACGCAACTCACTGTCCCAAATTTCAGCAAAATCGGGTAATAAATGTGGCTTTTATGGGCCTAACACCATAAATCGGAGGATCGGTCTATATGGCAGCTATATCCAAATCTGAACCGATCTGGGCCAAATTAACAAAGGATGTCGAAGGGCCTAGCACAACTCACTGTCCCGAATTTCAGTGGAATCGGATAAAAGATGTGGCTTTTATGGCCCTTAGACCCTAAATCGGAGGGTTGGTCTATATGGCAGCTATATCCAAATCTGAACCGATCTGAGCCAAATTGGCGAAGGATGTCGAGAGGCCTAACGCAACTCACTGTCCCAAATTTCAGCAAAATCGGGTAATAAATGTGGCTTTTATGGGCCTAACACCATAAATCGGAGGATCGGTCTATATGGCAGCTATATCCAAATATGAACCGATCTGGGCCAAATTGACAAAGGATGTTGAAGGGCCTAACACAACTTACTGTCCCGAATTTCAGTGGAATCGGATAAAAGATGTGGCTTTTATGGCCCTTAGACCCTAAATCGGAGGGTCGGTCTATATGGCAGCTATATCCAAATCTAGACCGATCTGAGCCAAATTGACGAAGGATGTCGAAGGGCCTAACAAAACTCACTGTCCCGAATTTCAGCAAAATCGGATAATAAATGTGGCTTTTATGGGCCTAAGACCCTAAATCGGCGGATCGGTCTATATGGGGGCTATATGAAGATATAGTCCGATATAGCCCATCTTCGAACTTAACCTGCTTATGGACAAAAAAAGAATCTGTGCAAAATTTCAGCTCAATATCTCAATTTTTAAAGACTGTAGCGTGATTTCAACAGACAGACGGACAGACGGACGGACATTTCTAGATCGTCTTAGATTTTTACGCTGATCAAGAATATATATACTTTATAGGGTCGGAAATGGATATTTCGATGTGTTGCAAACGGAATGACAAAATGAATATACCCCCATCCTTCGGTGGTGGGTATAATAAATATTGGTGATCATAGTAGAAGTCATTTTGTAAAATTTTAGCAAATTCAAATAAGAATTGCGCCCTATAGGGGCTTAAGAGTAAAATAGGGAGATCGGTTTATATGGGAGCTGTATCAAGCTATAGAACGATTCAGGTCATATTTGGCATGTATGTTAAAGGTCTTTGAAGAAGCCGTTGTACAAAATTCCAGCCAAATCGAATAATAATTGCTTCCTCTAGGTGCTCAAAATTCAAGAACCAAATCATTTCTAATAGCAGCTATTGTATATAAGGTTATAGACTGATTTGAACCATACTTGGCACAGTTATTGGAAGTCATAACAAAACACGTCATGCCGAATTTCAGTCAAATCGCATAAAAATTGCTCACTCTAATCGCTCAAGAAGTCAAGATCCCAGATTGGTTTATATGGCAGCTATATCAGGTTAAGGACCGATTTAGACCATACTTAGCACAGTTGTTGGAAATCATAACGAGACATGTCATGCCAAATAACGAAACACGTCAGCAGGTTATTTACCGATTTGAACCACGTCATAACGAATTTCGGTCAAATCGGATAAAAATTGCGCCCTCTAGTGGCTCAAGGAGTCAACATCCTAGATGGGTTTATATGGCAGCTATATCAGGTTATGGACCGATTTGAACCATACTTAGCGCGGTTTTTGGAAGTCATAACGAAATTCGTCATGCCGAATTTCAGTCAAATCGGATAAAAATTGCGCCCTGTAGTGGCTCAAGGAGTCAACATCTAAGATGGGTTTATATGGCAGCTATATCAGGTTAAGGACCGATTTGAACCATACTTAGCGCAGTTGTAGTAGTCATACCTAAAACATCATGCCAATTTTCAGCCACATCGGATAAGAATTGTGCCCTCTAGTGGCTCAAGAAATCAAGGTCCCAGATCGGTTAATATGGCAGCTATATCAGGTTAAGGACCGATTTCAACCATACGGACGGACAGACGGACGGACAGACGGACGGACAGACGGACGGACAGACGGACGGACAGACGGACGGACAGACGGACGGACAGACGGACGGACAGACGGACGGACAGACGGACGGACAGACGGACGGACAGACGGACGGACAGACGGACGGACAGACGGACGGACAGACGGACGGACAGACGGACGGACAGACGGACGGACAGACGGACGGACAGATGGACGGACAGATGGACGGATAGACGGACAATAGACGGACGGACAGATGGTCGGACAGATGGTCGGACAGACGGACAGACAGACGGACGGACATACGGACGGACAGACGGATGGACGGACGGACATGGGTAAATTGCCATAAAATGTCATGACCATCAAGAATGTATATACTTTACTAGCCCAACCGGGCCCACTCCGCTGCGCCTTCTTTAACTCTCTTATATCTTTCTAGGGTGGGGACACTTCGCCTTGAATGCGAATATCGAATTCGTGCCATTGTAGCTTATGATGCTAAATGCGTTCGAATCCTGGCGAAAACATCGAACAATGCGGTGCTTATCCCCTCTTAACGTTGGCGGCATTTGCGAGGTACAATGTCATGCATGGTCATTTAAAAAATTTTCCCCATAGAGGTGTCGCACTGCGGGACATCGTTCGGACTCGTCTATAAAAAAAGGTCCCTTATCATTGAGTTTAAACTTGAATCGGAAAGCACTCATTGATGTGTGAGAATTTGCCCCTTCTCGGTTCCTGGTGTCCTATTGTCACGAAATTTTGCGTATGCCACTTTTTTTACCCAAGGACAAACCATATTGATTTTGACTAAAATCGGTTGAGATTAAGATATAGCTCCCATATATATCTTTCATCCGATATGGACTTTTAAGGCTGTAGAAGCCAAAATTTTCGTCCGATCTTTACAAAATTTGTCATTTGGTATTTTATTTGAGGTCTACATATGTGTGCAAATTTCATTAAAATCGGTTCAGATTTAGATATAGCTTCCATATATATCTTTCATCCGATATGGACTTTTAACGCTATAGAAACCACAGTTTTAGTTCGATCTTTAAAATATTTTGCGCTAGGTGTTTTATTTGACGTCTTAATATGTGTGGAAAATTTCATAAAAATCGGTTCAGATTTAGATATAGCTTCCATATATATCTTTCATCCGATATGGTCTTTTAAGGCTATAGAAGCCACAATTTTCATCTGATCTTTACAAGATTTGTCATTTGGTATTTTATTTGAGGTCTACATATGTGTGCGAAATTTCATTAAAATCGGTTCCGATTTAGATATAGCTCCCATAGATATCTTTCATCCGATATGGCTTTCTAAGGCTGTAGAAGCCACAATTTTCGTCCGATCATTACAAAATTTGGCATTAGGTATTTTATTTGAAGTCTACATTTGTGTGCAAAATTTCATGAAAAGCGGTTCAGATTTAGATATAGCTCCCATATATATCTTTCATCCGATATGGACTTTTAAGGCTATAGAAGCCACAGTTTTATTCCGATCTTTAAAATATTTTGCGCTAGGTGTTTTATTCAACGTCTTAATATATGTAGAAAATTTCATGAAAATCGGTTCAGATTTAGATGTAGCTCCCATATATATCTTTCATCCGATATGGCTTTTTAAGGCTGTAGAACCCATAATGTTCGTCCGATCTTTACAAAATTTGGCATTGGGAATTTTATTTGAGATCTACACGTGTGTGCAAAATTTCATAAAAATCGGTTCCGATTTAGATATAGCTCCCATATATATCTTTCATCCGATATGAACTTTAAAGGTTATAGAAGCCACAGTTTTAGTCCGATCATTAAAATATTTTGCACTAGGTGTTTTATTTCATGTCCTAATATGTGTGGAAAATTTCATGAAAATCGGTTCAGATTTAGGTATAGCTCTCATATATATCTTCCATCCGATATGCCTTTTTAAGGCTGTAGAAGCCACAATTTTCGTCCGATCTTTACAAAATTTGGCATGAGGTGTTTTATTTGACGTTCTAATATGTGTGCAAAATTTCATTAAAATCGGTTCAGATTTAGATATAGCTCCCATAGATATCTTTCATTCGATATGGTTTTCTAAGGCTGTAGAAGCCACAATTTTCGTCCGATCTTTACAAAATTAGGCATTGGGTATTTTATTTGAGGTCTACATATGTGTGCAAAATTTCATAAAAATCGGTTCAGATTTAGATATAGCTCCCATATATATCTTTCATCCGATTTGGCCTTTTAAGGCTGTAGAATCCACAATTTTCGTCCGAGTTTTCATGAGACGTTTAAATTGACGTTCCAATACGTGCTCAAAATTTCCTTAGAGCATTAAGTAAATTTTTTTTTCACGCCAAAGTTCAACATTCTAAATCGGCCACCTTATATCCAACTATCGAACATGCTGCCAATTTTCTTGTAGTTGAACTTCATTTGCCATCGCACCTGACCATAATAACATTGTATATGTGTATTTGTCGTTTTACATACACTCACACTCTGAAACATATTTCAAAAGCTGCGTTGCTCATATTCACTGCATCCGTTAGAGCTGTAACAAGTCCATATTGGCTTAAATCCTTTGCAGGTAATTGTATTTTTGCTGTTGCTGCAGCGTTGATGTGTTGGAAAATGTGAAAACAGCTTTTTGAACGCGTTCTTTTTTATTGCACCAACATCAACACACTAAGAAGAGAAATAACAGCATAGCAGTAGCTGGCATTACAGAATACACAAATGGAGCAACAAAAAATATAAAAAAAAAATATTAATGGAATTTTCATGTTTATAATCTCATTAACAGGGAGCCAATGCTGCTGCTGCTGCTGTTGGTGCTGGTGGGAAAAAAGAAGAGAACCAACATTATTTGTAATGTGATGATATTTAACTGAAGCTCTATGCTTTGCAGTGAAGTAAATGAATGGCCAGGGTGTTTGTGTCGGTGTCGGTGTCGTTAGTAGTATTTCACATAAATATTCATATGCGAGTAACATCAGCAACAACAACACTAACAACGAGAACAACATAATCATAAGCACACACATACAAAGGCTTTCTCACTCAGCCATCCATTATGAGGGTCCAAGTTGCCGGATTAAATGCCACATAAACTTGCAAACGAGCAACCAAACGCTCTCTTTCTTTCTTTCTCTCCGACATGCCTCTACAAAAACTGCCATCAACATTGTTTAAAAATGATTCTTGGCCGATGTACGGCATCCATGCATTAGATATATGAGCAATAAAAAAAGAAGAAAAAAAAGTACATCGGTCTCCTGGTTGCCACCATAACAGTGGTCATATTTTAATGGTCATAACAACACCGTCATTACCACCACCAGCCACCACAAATAAAAGGCTAAATGCAAATCCGGAAATTGAATCATTCATGGCATTCTGGCATTAAAGAAAATAATAACAATAATGTCACCAACGGCCATGTGAATGTCATATTAAACCGGTTTGCCATTGAGTTTGATGAACCTTTGGGAGTCATAGGCCCAAAACAAATGGACATTGTATCCTTCCCATAAATCATAAGGACATTATATTTCTCAGCACGAAATGGCTTCATTACACATTGACTTATGAGTGAAAGCTTTTAAGTCCCCAAGAGAAGATCAAACAAAGTACAGTATCAGAGTAGCAAAATTAAAAAACACCCCCTTAAAATAAATAACACAAGTAAGAGCGTGCTAAGTTCGGCCGGGCCGAATCTCCAAGTTGCCGGATTAAATGCCACCATGGACCGCATTTGTCGAGTTCTATGCGCGGTATCTCTTTTTAGACAAACATAGAATATTGAATAAGAATTGTTATGCTATTGGAGCTATATCAAGTTATAGTCCGATTCGGACCATAAATTGCGCCTTGTAGGGGCTCAAAAAGTAAAATTATATAGGAGCTGTATCAAGCTATTGATCCATTCCGACCATACTACACTCGTATGTTGAAGGTCATGAGAGAAGCCGTTGTACAAAATTTCAGCCAAATCGGATGAGAATTGCGCCCTCTAGAGGTTCAAGAAGTCAAGAACCCAGATCGGTTTATATGGCAGCTATATCAGGATCTATATCGATTTACGCCATACTTAGCACAGTTATTGGAAGTCATAACAAAACACCTCATGCAAAATTTCAGCCAAATCGGATAAGAATTGCGCGCTCAATTGGCTCAAGAAGTCAAGATCCAAGATCGGTTTATATGACAGCTATACCAGATTATGAACCGATTTAGTACATACTTAGCACAGTTATTGAAAGTAATACCAAAACACTACCTGCAAAATTTCAGGTTAATCGGACGAGAATTGCGCCCTCTAGAGGCTCAAGAAGTCAAGACCCCAGATCGGTTATATGAGAGCTATATCAAAATATGGACCAATTTAAACCATACTTAGCGTAGTTGTTGAAAGTGATACCAAAGAACTACGTGTCAAATTTCATTGCAATCGGATAAGTATTGCGCACTCTAGAGGCTCAAGAAGTCAAGACCCAAGATCGGTTTATATGGCAGCTATATCAAAACATGGACAGATATGGCCCATTTACAATACCAACCGATCTATACTAATAAGAAGCATTTGTGCAAAATTTCAAGCGGCTAGCTTTACTCCTTCGGAAGTTAGCGTGCTTTCGACAGACATACGGACGGACGGACATGGCTAGATCGAAATAAAACGAAATAACGAAATAAAAAAAATACTTTATGGGGTCTCAGACGAATATTTTGAGTAGTTACAAACAGAATGACGAAATTAGTATACCCCCATCGTATCGTGGAGGGTATAAAAATGAATGGTTGATATCCCAAATATGGTATACCAACCACCTCTGGTATACGTGCTCAAGAGAAGGGATGTTTATGGCAGCAATATCCAAATATGATCCGTTCAGCATCATGTTCTGGAAGGATGTGTAGGGATCTAATACAACTCACTGTACTAAATTTCAGCAAAATCGCGTAATAAATACGCATGTTATGGGTAAAAGATCATAAATCGATAGATTGGTATACATATATGGCAGCTATGCCCGTGGTGCTTCGCTTAAGTGTTTGCGGAACCCTTTTGAGATGGACATGAATTGCTCCAATTTTTTGTTCAAGTTTCGTATTGTACCATCAAATAGCTTTCGACTGAGTCCCATATTGTCCCGTTCGGTGTACATGTCCATTTGGGGCATAATTTTGGGATGGGGCTATACACCTGGGAATTAATCCAGAATTTTATATGAGTTTCACATTCACCTCTCAAGTTCCTTTCGTTTGAATCCCATAATGTGCCGAGCAAGCCTTATGTCCTTTTGGGGTGGGACGGAGCCCCTGGGACTTGTCACTTTGGTGCATAATTTTGGGATGGGGCGAACCCCCTCATGGGAATAGATCACAAATTTGATATAAGTTTCGAATTCTACTCTCATGCACCTTTCGTTTGAATTCCTTATTACTCCGAGCAAGTCACATGTCCTCTTGGAGATGGTTTTTGGGGTGGGGCAGCCGTCCCTGGGCCGTCGACGTACATGTACATGTCAATTTGTTGCATAATTTTGGGGTGGGGCGACCCCTCCCCTAGAAAAAGATACCAAATTTGATATTAGTTTCGTATTCTACTCTCAAATACCTTTCGTTTGAATCGCATACTGTCCCGATCGGAATACATGTCGGATTAGGGGTGATTTTTGGTTTGGGGTGGCTACCCTGGAACTTGAGATCAAATTTTATTACCAGTTTCGTATTTAACTTTCAATTACCTTTCATTTGATTCCCATATTGCCCCAATCGGTAAACATGTCATTTTTGGGCGGCTTTTTGGCGGTGGGGCGGGCCCCCCGATACTTGAGGTCGAATTGTATTATCATGTTCGTACACTACTCTTACACTACACTACTCTTAAATATCTTTCATTTGAAAGGTATTTAAGAGTAGTACCATCGATAAACATGTCCGTTTGGGTGGGTTTTGGGGTAGGGCGTCCCCCTCGACTTTCTGACCCCAAGAGTTTTATATCAATTTTGTGTTTTTGAGTTACCAAAAAGTGGCATACTAAATTGTACTAAAATCGGTGCCACCATCTCCGAGATCCGATGTAAATATGTCCGATTTAGGGGTATTTTGGGGGTTGGGGTGGTCCCCAAAACTCTTAGTCCGACAATTGGATATCAGATATGTTTCCTATTTATAAATACCTTTCATTTGCGTCCCATATAGTCATGATTGGTCTATATATATATTGGGTAGGTTTTGGGGGTGGGGCTGACCCCTAGGTACCCCATCCGAAATTGGGATACCAAATTTTTATAATTAGGTTACTATAAGAGAGCACACAAAATGTCGCTTAAATCGCATCACTCATTACCAAGAACTGCCGTATGTATGTAGTACCTATTTTCACCACGGGATCATTATGCACCATCTGTGAAAATTTGAAGAAAATGGGTTCAGCCGTTTTAGAGTCTATAAGAAACACACATACAAACATACAAACAAATAAACAAACAAACAAACAAACAAACAAACAAACAAACAAACAAACAAACAAACAAACAAACAAACAAACAAGCAAACAAACAAACAAACAAACAAACAAACAAACAAACAAACAAACAAACAAACAAACAAACAAACAAACAAACAAACAAACAAACAAACAAACAAACAAACAAACAAACAAACAAACAAACAAACAAACAAACAAACAAACAAACAAACAAACAAACAAACAAACAAACAAACAAACAAACAAACAAACAAACAAACAAACAAACAAACAAACAAACAAACAAACAAACAAACAAACAAACAAACAAACAAACAAACAAACAAACAAACAAACAAACAAACAAACAAACAAACAAACAAACAAACAAACAAACAAACAAACAAACAAACAAACAAACAAACAAACAAACAAACAAACAAACAAACAAACAAACAAACAAACAAACAAACAAACAAACAAACAAACAAACAAACAAACAAACAAACAAACAAACAAACAAACAAACAAACAAACAAACAAACAAACAAACAAACAAACAAACAAACGACAGACGAACGAAAGACAGAACAGAAGTCTTGCTCGCGACGAGAAACTTTATTTGCTGTTTTGCGCTGTGGATTCCGCATCCGTTACCAAAATTTATCTTCGATTTAACTGTGAAGATATTAAAGTCCTCAAACCTAATGCATCCTTTCTTCCACTCGGTCAGGTTAGATAATGCCATACCCAGCCTAATATCCAAAAATTTCACCCTTGTGAGGTAGACAGCCTACAAGTTGGCCATAGCCCCAACGAATAAGAATGTCTTACAGGTAGACTCCTAAGCTGATCCAGTTGCAACAACTTGAACAACGTTCTCTTGGCGGATTTCTTGACATATTGGTCAATTGTCTGACTTGCCATCAACACCTCCATTGAACTGGTCGCAGTAGTATCCATAGTCCCAATAATAAATCACAAAGCCAGATACCTCACAAGCGAGGCGAACTCCATCACAGGCCACCAGACATGGCAATCATAGGTTAGCTTAGGTAGCACAAGCGCCGAGTGCAGCCAGTATATCAATCTTGGTTACAGACCTTATCTGCCACCAATAAGCCCCTGACACGAATAGAGAGCCACGAAGGTCTCCTTAGCCCAAATTCAGGTTCAAGCTGTTGTTCAATTTACTAACCAAGCAACCTTACCGACTTTGACAGCCATAAGGCCATCCCTTGCAGAACTGATAATCCAAGCCCAGGCACCATTCTCCTTCCAGTGAACTATACCTACTCAGTTATCCTGGCATTTACCCCTAGCAGTAATTTTCCAATTTTTTTTTGCCTTTTGGGGCCAAGATCATTTAATTTTACAATTTTTCATTTGATTCTCTTTTGAGACATGCTCAACATGTCTTTAATTTTTACCTAAAAAACCCTTGTTTTTCTATCAACCTTAAACAATTACAGAACTCAAAGAAAACCAATGTTGTGCATTCTAGTCCTTTTTCTTGAATTTAATGCAACTGCTTAAATATGAATCACGATTTTTTTACTCATAAAGGTCTCAGGCAAAAGTTAAAAAGGGCCATCACGCGTACGCGCGCACACAAATGTCACTTTTAATAAGACAACAACAGCAGGCGTTTTGATATTAAATAAAGTCAACAAGGACAAAACACAACACACATCCTGTCTAGACTTTGGAAAACAAAGACGATTTCAAGATTTTAAATACACACTCTAACCCATGAAATTTGAATTCCGCTTCGAGTACCAAAAGTATGAACAACACCGAAAAAAGGGTTGAATAATTAGAATGGGCTCGGGCGTTTCGCTTGAAACATTTGACAAATTTATGGTAGAGGAAGGAAGTTGCAACATCAGTTGAAGGATATAATGACGCTTTAAGACACCCATGTGGTGGTAGTTAATATTAAAAATCTCCCTAGTGTGGCAGTCCCTAAACTAGTTGGAACGAGGGGTTAGTGGCCTTAACCAAATGCTTTCATTTTAAGAAAAACCATCAAATCATGTGAATGAACGAGAAAACTGATACCCCTTATGGTAACAATCCACGATATGGCAATCAGCTCTTAACATATCCACACAAATTGTGAAGATTTTAATTGTATTGTACATATGTGGCACATAGCTTAGCATGGTCAAATATGCTGTTGAATACCTGGCTAAAAGGCATGATAAGAGCCTCAAAACTGCTTCTCAGTCAGTGGTCATGGCTTGACAGTTGATCATAGCCTGATGCTGACTTAGCTGAGAATTGGAATAAAGGCTGCAGAAGTGATTTCTAGATAGAAACGAAACAAGCCGATTCTCCTACTCCAGCATGTACACCGGTTTTGCTACGTCGACTTCGGTCGACGACGGTGAGGTACTGAGGCAAACCATTCGAATACGGCTGCAAATAGGAAGCCTTTAAGTATTGAGCTTAAATTTTATATTGACAGCCTTTATCGATCTAAGAAAACGTTTCTCCTTATTCCTTCCTCATCCATATACTCGCACTTTAACTCAGTTTTTTTTTTTTCATTTCCATCGTTAAACTTACCTGCAATACAAATTTGTTGAATTCAAGGCTTCATTAGAAATTAAATTTCTCATTGAAGCTTGAAAACCATTTCTCTGTCATTCTATCTTAACAATTATGCCCTCTTAGCTGTCTTTGCATTCATAATTATGTCATTCATAAGAATTATAAATTTAGTGCATCTAAACGAATGTAATCCCTCTACCATCTTAAAATGCTCTGAATGGGCGTTTGAATGTCGTGATGGATGAATGGGTCGGTGGTGGGTGGTGGTTGGCTGCTAGGATGCCTAGTAGTCAGCCAGCATGACTACTACATAAATAAATGAATGAAATACTCAAGCAAAAGATCCTTCTTCTGCCTGAAGTCGGTAGCTGTTGTTGCCTTTAATTTCCTTTCCTCCTGAGTGTGGTTACCGGCTTAAAATCTACAAGGGTCATTTAATGTCAAAACCACAACGTTAAATGGTTAAATCCTCTCACAAATGAATAGAAATTCAAGGGAATTACGGGAATGCATTTACCTTTTGCCGTCTCACGGTGTCTCGTTTGGTTTGTGTTACCCCCACAGCAAAACGCAAATCGTGGCATACTACCGCCTAGGTACCGAATGTTTCCTCGCCCGCATGAGCCCTAGTTTACAGAATGAGCGAGGAAACAAGAAAAAAAAGAACTCTCAACCTTTAAACGCACATTCCATGAACGAAATTTTTTTTCCTCAAATATAATAAAAGCGTAAACATCGGAGAACATAATGGGCGAATAAAACATATGAAGGATTCCAAATTAATAAGGCCAAGGATGTGATCTTTCCCATCCCCCTGAAATAGGATAAGGATAAGGATAAAGAAAAGGATAAGGATAAGGATAAGGATAAGAATAAGGATAAGGATAAGGATGAGGATAAGGATAAGGATAAGGATAAGGATAAGGATAAGGATAAGGATAAGGATAAGGATAAGGATAAGGATAAGGATAAGGATAAGGATAAGGATAAGGATAAGGATAAGGATAAGGATAAGGATAAGGATAAGGATAAGGATAAGGATAAGGATAAGGATAAGGATAAGGATAAGGATAAGGATAAGGATAAGGATAAGGATAAGGATAAGGATAAGGATAAGGATAAGGATAAGGATAAGGATAAGGATAAGGATAAGGATAAGGATAAGGATAAGGATAAGGATAAGGATAAGGATAAGGATAAGGATAAGGATAAGGATAAGGATAAGGATAAGGATAAGGATAAGGATAAGGATAAGGATAAGGATAAGGATAAGGATAAGGATAAGGATAAGGATAAGGATAAGGATAAGGATAAGGATAAGGATAAGGATAAGGATAAGGATAAGGATAAGGATAAGGATAAGGATAAGGATAAGGATAAGGATAAGGATAAGGATAAGGATAAGGATAAGGATAAGGATAAGGATAAGGATAAGGATAAGGATAAGGATAAGGATAAGGATAAGGATAAGGATAAGGATAAGGATAAGGTTAAGGACAAGGATAAGGATAAGGATAAGGATAAGGATAAGGATAAGGATAAGGATAAGGATAAGGATAAGGATAAGGATAAGGATAAGGATAAGGATAAGGATAAGGATAAGGATAAGGATAAGGATAAGGATAAGGATAAGGATAAGGATGAGGGATAGGATAGGGATAGGATAGGGATAGGATAGGGATAGGATAGGGATAGGATAGGGATAGGATAGAGATAGGATGGGGATAGGATAGGGATAGGATAGGGATAGGATAGGGATAGGATAGGGATAGGATAGGGATAGGATAGGGATAGGATAGGGATAGGATAGGGATAGGATAGGGATAGGATAGGGATAGGATAGGGATAGAGTAGGGATAGCATAGGGATAGGATAGGGATAGGATAGGGATAGAATATGGATAGAATATGTATAGGATAGGGATAGGATAGGGATAGGGATAGGATAGGGATAGGATGGGGATAGGATAGGGATAGGATAGGGATAGAATGGGGATAGGATAGGGATAGGATAGGGATAGGATAGGGATAGGATAGGGATAGGATAGGGATAGGATAGGGATAGGATAGGGATAGGATAGGGATAGGATAGGGATGGGGATAGGGATAGGGATAGCGATAGGGATTGGTATAGGGATAGAGATAGGGATAGGGATAGGGATAGGGATAGGGAAAGGGAAAGGGATAGGGATAGGGATAGGGATAGGGATAGGGATAGGGATAGGGATAGGGATAGGGATAGGGATAGGGATAGGGATAGGGATAGGGATAGGATAGGGATAGGGATAGGGATAGGGATAGGGATAGGATAGGGATAGGGATAGGGATAGGGATAGGGATAGGGATAGGGATAGGGATAGGGATAGGATAGGGATAGGGATAGGGATAGGGATAGGGATAGGGATAGGGATAGGGATAGGGATAGGGATAGGGATAGGGATAGGGATAGGGATAGGGATAGGGATAGGGATAGGATAGGGATAGGGATAGGGATAGGGATAGGATAGGGATAGGGATAGGGATAGGGAAGGATAGGGGATAGGGATAGGGATAGGGATAGGGATAGGGGATAGGGATAGGGATAGGGATAGGGATAGGGATAGGGAAGGGATAGGGATAGGGATAGGGATAGGGATAGGGATAGGGATAGGGATAGGGATAGGGATAGGGATAGGGATAGGGATAGGGATAGGGATAGGGATAGGGATAGGGATAGGGATAGGGATAGGGATAGGGATAGGGATAGGGATAGGGATAGGGATAGGGATAGGGATAGGGATAGGGATAGGGATAGGGATAGGGATAGGGATAGGGATAGGGATAGGGATAGGGATAGGGATAGGGATAGGGATAGGGATAGTGATAGGGATAGGGATAGGGATAGGGATAGGGATAGGGATAGGGATAGGGATAGGGATAGGGATAGGGATAGGGATAGGGATAGGGATAGGGATAGGGGATAGGGATAGGGATAGGGATAGGGATAGGGATAGGGATAGGGATAGGGATAGGGATAGGGATAGGGATAGGGATAGGGATAGGGATAGGGATAGGGATAGGGATAGGGATAGGATAGGGATAGGGATAGGGATAGGGATAGGGATAGGGATAGGGATAGGGATAGGGATAGGGATAGGGATAGGGATAGGGATAGGGATATGGATAGGATAGGGATAGGATAGGGATAGGATAGGATAGGATAGGGATAGGATAGGGATAGGGATAGGGATAGGGATAGGGATAGGGATAGGGATAGGGATAGGGATAGGGATAGGGATAGGGATAGGGATAGGGATAGGGATAGGGATAGGGATAGGGATAGGGATAGGGATAGGGATAGGGATAGGGATAGGATAGGGATAGGGATAGGGATAGGATAGGGATAGGGATAGGGATAGGGATAGGGATAGGGATAGGGATAGGGATAGGGATAGGGATAGGGATAGGGATAGGGATAGGGATAGGGATAGGGATAGGGATAGGGATAGGGATAGGGATAGGGATAGGGATAGGGATAGGGATAGGGATAGGGATAGGGATAGGGATAGGGATAGGGATAGGATAGGGATAGGATAGGGATAGGATAGGATAGGGATAGGGATAGGAATAGGAATAGGGATAGGATAGGGATAGGGATAGGGATAGGGATAGGGATAGGGATAGGGATAGGGATAGGAGATAGGGATAGGGATAGGGATAGGGATAGGGATAGGGATAGGGATAGGGATAGGGATAGGGATAGGGATAGGGATAGGGATAGGGATAGGGATAGGGATAGGGATAGGGATAGGGATAGGGATAGGGATAGGGATAGGGATAGGGATAGGGATAGGGATAGGGATAGGGATAGGATAGGGATAGGGATAGGGATAGGGATAGGGATAGGGATAGGGATAGGGATAGGGATAGGGATAGGGATAGGGATAGGGATAGGGATTAGGGATAGGGATAGGGATAGGGATAGGATAGGGATAGGGATAGGGATAGGGATAGGGATAGGGATAGGGATAGGATAGGGATAGGGATAGGGATAGGGATAGGGAATAGGGATAGGGATAGGAGATAGGGATAGGGATAGGGATAGGGATAGGGATAGGGATAGGGATTAGGAATAGGGATAGGGATAGGGATAGGGATAGGGATAGGGATAGGGATAGGGATTTAGGGATAGGGATAGGGATAGGGATAGGGATAGGGATAGGATAGGGATAGGATAGGGATAGGGATAGGATAGGGATAGGGATAGGGATAGGGATTGGGATAGGATAGGATGGATAGGATAGGGATGGATAGGGATAGGATAGGGATAGGATAGGGATAGGGATAGGGATAGGATAGGGATAGGGATAGGGAAGGATAGGGATAGGGTTAGGGATAGGAGTAGGGATAGGGAGTGGGATAGGGATAGGGATAGGGATAAGGGATAGGGATAGGGATAGGGATAGGGATAGGGATAGGGATAGGGATAGGGATAGTGGATAGGGATAGGGAATGAGGGGATAGGGATAGGATTGGGATAGGGATAGGGATAGGGATAGGTAGGGA